>NW_011494740.1:4037858-4043444 GCF_000754665.1 Bison bison bison | reverse complement strand
ATAAATAGTCTAGAGACAAGGATTGAGAAGATGCAAGAAATGTTTAACAAGGACCTAGAAGAAATAAAAAATAGTCAATATATAATGAATAATGCAATAACTGAGATCAAAAACACTCTGGAGGGAACCAACAGTATAATAACTGAGGCAGAAGATAGGATAAGTGAGGTGGAAGATAGAATGGTGGAAATAAATGAAGCAGAGAGGAAAAAAGAATTAAAAGAATTGAGGACAACCTCAGAGACCTCTGGGACTATGCCAAATGCCCCAACATTCAAATCATAGGAGTCCCAGAAGAAGAAGACAAAAAGAAAGGCTATGAGAAAATACTTGAGGAGATAATAGTTGAAAACTTCCCTAAAATGGGGAAGGAAATAGTCACCCAAGTCCAAGAAACCCAGAGAGCCCCAAACAGGATAAACCCAAGGTGAAACACCCCAAGACACATATTAATCAAATTAACAAAGATCAAACACAAAGAACAAATATTAAAAGCAGCAAGGGAAAAACAACAAATAACACACAAGGGGATTCCCATAAGGATAACAGCTGATCTTTCAACAGAAATTCTTCAGGCCAGAAGGGAATGGCAAGACATACTTAAAGTGATGAAGGAGAAAAACCTACAACCCAGATTACTGTACCCAGCAAGGATCTCATTCAAACATGAAGGAGAAATCAAAGGCTTTACAGGCAAGCAAAAACTGAGAGAATTCAGCACCACCAAACCATCACTCCAACAAATACTAAAGGATATTCTCTAGACAGGAAACACAAAAAAGGTGTATAAATTCAAACCCGAAACAATAAAGTAAATGGCAATGGGATCATACTTATCAGTAATTACCTTAAATGTAAATGGGTTGAATGCCCCAACCAAAAGACAAAGACTGGATGAATGGATACAAAAACAAGTCCCCTATATATGCTGTCTACAAGAGACCCACCTCAAAACAAGGGACACATACAGACTGAAAGTGAAGGGCTGGAAAAAGATATTTAATGCAAATGGAGACCAAAAGAAAGCAGGAGTAGCAATACTCATATCAGATAAAATAGACTTTGAAATAAAGGCTGTGAAAAGAGACAAAGAAGGACACTATGTAATGATCAAAGGATCAATCCAAGAAGAAGATATAACAATTACAAATATGTATGTACCCAACATAGGAGCACTGCAATATGTAAGACATATGCTAACAAGTATGAAAGGGGAAATTAACAGTTACACAATAATAGTGGGAGACTTTAATACTTCACTCACACTGATAGATAGATCACCTAAACAGAAAATTAGCAAGGAAACACAAACTTTAAATGATTCAATAGATAAGTTAGACCTAATTGATATCTATAGGACATTTTACCCCAAAACGATGAAATTCATCTTTTTCTCAAGTGCACACGGAACCTTCTCTAGGATAGATCACATCCTGGGCCATAAATGTAGCCTTGGTAAATTCAAAAAAATTGAAATCATTCCAAGCATCTTTTCTGATCACAATGCAGTAAGATTAGATGTCCACTACAGAAAAAAAAAATATATATATATATATATTTAAAATACCAACATTTGGAGGCTAAATAACACGCTTCTGAATAACCAACAAATCACAGAAGAAATCAAAAAAGAAATCAAAATATGCTTATAAATGAATGAAAATGAAAACACAACAACCCAAAACCTATGGGACTCAGTAAAAGCAGTGCTAAGGGGAAGGTTCATAGCAATACAAGCTCACCTCAAGAAACAAGAGAAAAATCAAATAAATAACGTAACTCTATACCTGAAACAACTAGAAAAGGAAGAAATGAAGAACCCCAGCGTTAGTAGAAGGAAAGAAATCATAAAAATTAGGGCATAAATAAATGAAAAAGAAACAAAGGAGACCATAGCAAAAATCAACAAAGCTAAAAGCTGGTTCTTTGAGAAGATAAATAAAATAGACAAACGATTAGCCAGACTCATCAAGAAAAAAGGGGAGAAGAATAAAATCAACAAAATTAGAAATGAAAATGGAGAAATCACAACAGACAACACAGAAATACAAAGGATCATAAGAGACTACTATTGCAACTGTCTGCCAATAAAACTGACAATTTGGAAGAAATGGACAAAGTCTTAGAAAAGTACAACTTTCCAAAACTGATCCAGGAAGAAACAGAAAATCTTAACAGACCCATCACAAGCATGGAAGTTGAAACTGTAATCAGAAATCTTTCAGCAAACAAAAGCTCAGGACCAGACAGCTTCACAGCTGAATTCTACCAAAAATTTAGAGAAGAGCTAACACTTATCCTACTCAAACTCTTCCAGAAAATTGCAGAGGAAGGTAAACTTCCAAACTATAAGCAAGGTAAAAATACAGCCTTCAGAATCGTAGAAAATAATAGCAAATGAAGCAACTGACAAAGAATTTATCTTAAAAATATACAAGCAGCTCCTGTAGCTCAATTCCAGAAAAACAAATGACCTAATCAAAAAATGGGCCAAAGAACTAAACAGACATTTCTCCAAAGAAGACAATACAGATGGCTAACAAACACATGAAAAGATGCTCAACATCATTCATTATCAGAGAAATGCAAATAAAAACCACAGTGAGGTACCATCTCACACCGGTCAGAATGGCCGCTATCAAAAAGTCTACAAAAAATAAATGCTGGAGAGGGTGTGGAGAAAAGGGAACCCTCTTACACTGTTGGTGGGAATGCAAACTAGTACAGCCACTATGGAGAATAGTGTGGCGATTCCTTAAAAAACAGGAACTAGAACTGCCACACAACCCAGCAATCCCACTGTTGGGCATACACACCAAGGAAATCAGAATTGAAAGAGACATGTGTACCCCAACGTTCATCACAGCACTGTGTACAATAGCCAGGACATGGCAGCAACCTAAAAGTCCATCGTCAGGGGAGGAGCCAAGATGGCGGAGGAGTAGGACGGGGAGAACACTTTCTCCCCCACAAATTCATCAAAAGAGCATTTAAACGTTGAGTAAATTCCACAAAACAACTACTGAATGCCGGCAGAGGACATCAGGCACCCAGAAAAGCAACCCAACTCTTTGGAAGGAGGTAGGGAAAAAATATAAAAGACAAAAAAAGAGACAAAAGAGGGAGGGACGGAGCTCCATCCCGGGAAGGGAGTCTTAAAAAGAGAGAAGTTTCCAAACACCAGGAAACCTTCTCACTGCCGAATCTGTGCCCAGCTTTGGAAGCACAGAGGGCAACATAACAGGGAGAAAAAATAAATAAACAATTAAAACTCGCAGATTGCGAGCCCTACAGTAACTCCCCCAGCGGAGAAGCAGCGCAGACGCCTGCACACGCCATTAGCAAGCTGGGGCTGGGCAGGGAGGCGTGGTGCGGGCTGCATCGCTCAGAGTAAGAATCTGGCTGGAATACCCTGAGCACTGTCTGAGCGAAATAATTTGGGCTAGCAAACCAGACTGTGGGAGATCTACCACACAAAAAGCCATCTCCAACCTAAGACACCGCCAGGCCCGTGCACAGAACAAAGGACTGAACAGAGATAGCCGGCTGCAGACCTTCCCCCTCCAGTGACAGGCAGCCAGAGCCGGAAGCGGGCAATCGCAGCCCCAGAGAGACATTATCTATAAAACTGTAAGCAGGCTTCTTTGCTAACTAAAACTTCTTGGGGGTCTGGACAGTCAACATCTGCCTGAGAAGGTGCGCCGGTCTTACACCCAGATAACCGAGTGGCGGGGAGGCGATAAGTTGCAGCACTGGCGCTCACCAAACACCTCATCACCTGAGCTGCTCGGACCTGGGAAGAGCACAAAACGCAGGCCCAATGGAGTCTGCGCCTCTGAGGACTACCCGAGTGCCTGAACCTGAGCGGCTTGGACCTGGGAGGTACATGCAGCCCAGGGCCGGCCTTGGATTGTTCCCGGTGGAACAACCTAGAGCCCGAGCAGTGCGGGCAGGGAGGCTACACGCGCCGTGAGCGGGGGCAGACCCAGTGTGGCTGAGGCACTGCGAGCGCACGCCAGTGTTATTTGTTTGCAGCATCCCTTCCTCCCTCCCCACAGTGCAACTGAACAAGTGAGCCTAAAAAAAAAAAAAAGACCCTATTTTTTTCTTCTTCAGCAAACTTCATATATATATATTTTATAACTTTTTGACCTTATTGTTTTTTTTTTTTCTTTTCTTCTTTTCTTTAACATTGTATTTTTGAAATTCCAAACCCTACTCTAGTTTTTTAATTTTAGCTTTTTGGTATATGTTATCAATCTGGTACCTATAGTTTTTTTTTTTATAATTTCTGTGACTTTTTTTTTTTATTATTCTGTTTCTTTCTCTTCTTCTTTTATATAACATTGTATATCTGAAATTCCAAACTCTACTCTAGATTTTTAATTTATGCTTTTTGGTATTTGATATTAATTTTGTACCTGTGTTTTCTTTATAATTTTTGTGACATTGTTTGTTTTTGTTTGTTTGATTGTTTTCTCTCTTTATGTCACTTTTTCCTTTTTTTTTTTTTAACATTGTATTTTTGAAATTCCAAACTCTACTCTAGATTTCTAATTTTTGCTTTTATGTATTTGTTACCAATTTTGTACCTTTAAGAACCTAATCTTCAGTACCCATTTTTCACTAGGGAGCGAGATTACTGGCGTGACTGCTCCCTCTCCCTTTGGACTCTCCTTTTTCTCCACCAGGTCGCCTGTGTCTCCTCCCTAACCCCTCTCTACTCTACCCAACTCTGAATCTCTGTGTGTTCCAGACGGTGGAGAACACTTAGGGAACTGATTACTGGCTGGATCTGTCTCCCTCCTTTTCATTCCCCTCCTTTATCCTTCTGGCCACCTCTGTCTCCTTCCTCCTTCTTCTCTTCTCTATGTAACTCCGTGAACATCTCTGAGTGGTCCAGTTGTGGAGTGCACATAAGGAAGTGACTACTGGCTACCCCACTCTCTCCACTATTGATTCCACCTCATCTCATTTGGGTCACCTCTAACTCCCCCCTCCCTCTTCTCTTCTCCATGTAACGCTGTGAACCTCTCTGAGTGACCTCACAGTAGAGAAACTTTTCATCTTTAACGCAGATGTTTTATCAATGGTGCTGTATAGAAGGAGAAGTTTTGAAACTACTGTAAAAATAAGACCAATAACTGGAAGCAGGAGGCTTAAGTCCAAACCCTGACTCCAGGGAACTCCTGACTCCAAGGAACATTAATAGACAGGAGCTCATCAAACGCCTCCATACCGACACTGAAACTAAGCACCACACAAGGGCCACCAAGTTCCAGGGCAAGACATACCAAGCAAATTCTCCAGCAACAAAGGAACACAGCCCTGAGCTTCGAGATACAAGCTGCCCAAAGTCACCCCAAAACCATAGACATCTCATAACTCATTACTGGACATTTAATTGCACTCCAGAGAGAAGAAACACAGCTCCACCCATCAGAACACCAACACAAGCTTCCCTAACCAGGAAACCTTGAAAAGCCGCCTGTACAAACCCACACACAGCGATGAAAAGCCACAATAAAGAGAACTCCACAAACTGCCAGAGTACAGAAAGGACACCCCAAACTCAGCAATTTAAAC
>NW_011494740.1:4036911-4037175 GCF_000754665.1 Bison bison bison | reverse complement strand
ATAGGATTAGTGAATTAGAAGATAGAATGGTAGAAATAAATGAATCAGAGAGAATAAAAGAAAAACGAATTAAAAGAAATGAGGACAATCTCAGAGACCTCCAGGACAATATTAAACGCTACAACATTCAAATCATAGGGGTTCCAGAAGAAGAAGACAAAAAGAAAGACCATGAGAGAACACTTGAGGAGATAATAGTTGAAAACTTCCCTAAAATGGGGAAGGAAATAATCACCCAAGTCCAAGAAACCCAGAGAGTCCCAA
>NW_011494740.1:4035711-4036391 GCF_000754665.1 Bison bison bison | reverse complement strand
AACAAGGAAACACAAACTTTAAACGATACAATAGACCAGTTAGACCTAATTGATATCTATAGGACATTTCATCCCAAAACAATGAATTTCACCTTTTTCTCAAGCGCACATGGAACCTTCTCCAGGATAGATCACATCCTGGGCCATAAAGCTAGCCTTGGTAAATTCAAAAAAGTAGAAATCATTCCAAGCATCTTTTCTGACCACAATGCAGTAAGATTAGATCTCAATTACAGGAGAAAAATGATTAAAAACTCCAACATATGGAGGTTGAACAACACGCTGCTGAATAACCAACAAATCACAGAAGAAATCAAAAAAGAAATCAAAATTTGCATAGAAACGAATGAAAATGAAAACACAACAACCCAAAACCTGTGGGACACGGTAAAAGCAGTCCTAAGGGGAAAGTTCATAGCAATACAGGCACACCTCAAGAAACAAGAAAAAAGTCAAATAAATAACCTAACTCTACACCTAAAGCAACTAGAAAAGGAAGAAATGAAGAACCCCAGGATTAGTAGAAGGAAAGAAATCTTAAAAATTAGAGCAGAAATAAATGTGAAAGAAACAAAAGAGACCATAGCAAAAATCAACAAAACCAAAAGCTGGTTCTTTGAAAGGATAAATAAAATTGACAAACCATTAGCCAGACTCATCAAGAACAAAGGGAGAAAAAT
>NW_011494740.1:4034916-4035611 GCF_000754665.1 Bison bison bison | reverse complement strand
GTTGAACAACACGCTGCTGAATAACCAACAAATCACAGAAGAAATCAAAAAAGAAATCAAAATTTGCATAGAAACGAATGAAAATGAAAACACAACAACCCAAAACCTGTGGGACACGGTAAAAGCAGTCCTGTGTTCATCGCAGCACTGTTTATAATAGCCAAGACATGGAAGCAACCTAGATGTCCATCAGCAGATGAATGGATAAGAAAGCTGTGGTACATATACACAATGGAGTATTACTCAGCCATTAAAAAGAATACATTTGAATCAGTTCTAATGAGGTGGATGAAACTGGAGCCTATTATACAGAGTGAAGTAAGCCAGAAGGAAAAACATAAATACAGTATACTAACGCATATATATGGAATTTAGAAAGATAGTAACAATAACCCGGTGTACGAGACAGCAAAAGAGACACTGATGTATAGAACAGTCTTATGGACTCTGTGGGAGAGGGAGAGGGTGGGAAGATTTGGGAGAATGGCAATGAAACATGTAAAATATCATGTAGGAAACGAGTGGCCAGTCCAGGTTCGATGCACGATGCTGGATGCTTGGGGCTGGTGCACTGGGACGGCCCAGAGGGATGGTATGGGGAGGGAGGAGGGAGGAGGGTTCGGGATGGGGAACACATGTATACCTGTGGTGGATTCATTTTGATATTTGGCAAAACTAATACAATTATGTAAAGT
>NW_011494740.1:4032833-4033927 GCF_000754665.1 Bison bison bison | reverse complement strand
CAACACACAGAAATCCCTTGCATTCCTATACACTAATAATGAGAAAACAGAAAGAGAAATTAAGGAAACAATTCCATTCACCATTGCAACGGAAAGAATAAAATACTTAGGAATATATCTACCTAAAGAAACTAAAGACCTATATATAGAAAACTATAAAACACTGGTGAAAGAAATCAAAGAGGACACTAATAGATGGAGAAATATACCATGTGCGTGGATTGGAAGAATCAATATAGTGAAAATGAGTATACTACCCAAAGCAATTTATAGATTCAATGCAACCCCTATCAAGCTACCAACAATATTATTTACAGAGCTAGAACAAATAATTTCACAATTTGTATGGAAATACAAAAAACCTCGAATAGCCAAAGCGATCCTGAGAAAGAAGAATGGAACTGGAGGAATCAACCTACCTGACTTCAGGCTCTACTACAAAGCCACAGTTATCAAGACAGTATGGTACTGGCACAAAGACAGAAATATAGATCAATGGAACAAAATAGAAAGCCCAGAGATAAATCCACACACATATGGACACCTTATCTTTTACAAAGGAGGCAAGAATATACAATGGATTAAAGACAATCTCTTTAACAAGTGGTGCTGGGAAATCTGGTCAACCACTTGTAAAAGAATGAAACTAGACCACTTTCTAACACCATACACAAAAATAAACTCAAAATGGATTAAAGATCTAAACGTAAGACCAGAAACTATAAAACTCCTAGAGGAGAACATAGGCAAAACACTCTCTGACATACATCACAGCAGGATCCTCTATGACCCACCTCCCAGAATATTGGAAATAAAAGCAAAAATAAACAAATGGGACCTAATTAACCTTACAAGCTTCTGCACATCAAAGGAAACTATTAGCAAGGTGAAAAGGCAGCCTTCAGAATGGGAGAAAATAATAGCAAATGAAGCAACTGACAAACAACTAATCTCAAAAATATACAAGCAACTCCTACAGCTCAACTCCAGAAAAATAAATGACCCAATCAAAAAATGGGCCAAAGAACTAAATAGACATTTCTCCAAAGAAGACATACAGATGGCTAATGAACACATGAAAAGATGCTCAACAT
>NW_011494740.1:3955045-4032231 GCF_000754665.1 Bison bison bison | reverse complement strand
CCAATACAGTATACTAACGCATATATATGGAATTTAGAAAGATGGTAACAATAACGCTGTGTACGAGACAGCAAAAGAGACACTGATGTATAGAACAGTCTTATGGACTCTGAGGGAGAGGGAGAGGGTGGGAAGATTTGGGAGAATAGCATTGAAACATGTAAAATATCATGTATGAAACGAGATGCCAGTCCAGGTTCGATGCACAATACTGGATGCTTGGGGCTAGTGCACTGGGACAACCCAGAGGGATGGTATGGGGAGGGAGGAGGGAGGAGGGTTCGGGATGGGGAACACATGTATACCTGTGGTGGATTCATTTTGATATTTGGCAAAACTAATACAATTATGTAAAGTTTAAAAATAAAATAAAATTTAAAAAAATAAAAGTCCATCGTCAGATGAATGAATAAGAAAGCTATGGTACATAAACACAATAGAATATTACTTAGCCATTAAAAAGAATGCATTTGACTCAGTTCTAATGAGGTGGATGAAACTGGAGCCTATTATACAGAGGAAGTAAGTCAGAAAGAAAAACACCAATACAGTATACTAATGCATATACATGGAATTTAGAAAGATGGTAACAATGACCCTATATGCGAGACAGCAAAAGAGACACAGATATATAGAACAGTCTTTTGGACTCTGGGAGAAGGCGAGGGTGGGATGATTTGAAAGAATGGCATTGAAACATGTATATTATCATATGTGAAAGAGATTGCCAGTCCAGGTTCGATGCATGAGACAGGGTGCTCAGGGCTGGTACACTGTGATGACCCTGAGGGATGGGATGGGGAGGGAGGTGGGAAGGGCATTCAGGATGGGGGACACATGTACACCCATGGCTGATTCATGTCAATGTATGGCAAAAACCACTACAATATTATAAAGTAATTAGCCTCCAATTAAAATTTAAAAAAAATTTTATGTCTACAGATAACAAATGCTGGAGAGGGTGTAGAGAAAAAGAACCCTCTTCCACTTTTGGTGAGAATGTAAATTGGTGCAGCTACTATGGAAAGTAATATGGAAGTTACTTTTAAAACTAAAAATAGAATTATCATATGATCCAGCAATTCCACTCCTGAGCATATATCCAGAAAAGACGAAAACTCTAATTCATAAAGATATATGCACCCAAATGTTCACAGCATCAAAATGTACAATTTCCAAGATATGGAAACAACCTAAATATTCATCAACAGATAAATAGATAAAGATGATACCCATACACACACTACACACAGGTATGCATATACACACAATGGAATACCATTCAGCCATAAAAAAAGAGTGAAATAATACAGCAACATGGATGGACCTAGAGATTATCATACTCAGTGAAGTAAGTCAGATGGAGAAAGACAAATATATGATATAACTTATATGTGTAATCTAAAATATTATACAAATGAACTTACAAAACAGAAAAAAATCACATAGTAACATGTATGCATGGAATCTGGAGAAATAGTACTGATGAACCTGTTTGCAGGGAAGGAATGGAGATACAGACACAAAATGAACTTGTGGACACAGCAGGGGAAAGAGAGGGTAGGGCAAATTAAGAAAGTAGCATTGACGTATATACACTATCATATGTAAAACAGATAACTAGTGGGAAGCTGCTACATAACACAGGGAGCCCAGTCTGGAATTCTGTAATGACCTAGATAGGTGGGATGGGAGGGAGACTGAAGAGGGAGGGATTTTATATATATACATATATATAAATATATATATATGTATACATATTTATATATAAATAATATTGACAGATTTACATTGTTATATGGTGAAACCAATACAACATTGTAAAGCAATTATCCTCCAATTAAAAAAAATAGAAACAGATTCATAGATATAGAAAACAAAGTCATGGCTGCCAAAGGGGAAAGTAGGTAGGGAGGAGATACAAATTAGGAGTTTGGGACTGGCAATGCAAGTTATTATGTGTAAAACAGATAAAAAAACATCCTACTATATAGCACAGGGAACTATGTTCAATATCAGGTAATAAAATATAATGGAAAAGAATAAAAGACAAATAAATAGTATGAGATGCAAATGAGAAAAAAAAAAAAAAACAGGGGAAGCTTGAACTTTCACTATTTAAAAACAATTAACAATTGGTATTACCAAAGAAATTATTATGCTTTAATGACCATCACCAATGTAAAAATTTCTTAAATCTCTTTTCATTGTTTTAAGTAAACAATGGGTCATGCTAGGTACACGATTTTATAATCTGATTTTTCCTTTAATATGTAAATATGTCATTTTATTTTTCAACCAACAGCAGTCTGGTTTTGTCATGACTTCTCCATTGCCTGCCCTGACCAAGGAAATAAGTGATATAATAACTGCCAGATTTCATGGCCACCTCTAATTCTGGCTCACTTGAGTTATCTTCCTTGACAACTCCTTCCATAGTTAAACATGCCTCCTTTGACTTCCTCAACCTTTCTCTATCCTGCTTTTTTATTTATCTCTGGCTGCTCACTCTGATCCCCTTCAAAGTCTATTTCCTCTGATAATCCTTGAATATGAAAGACAGACATCCTGGAAACATGGCTTCACCTCTCCTCTTAAAGAGTGTTCTTGGGCATTCTCTTTGAATGACCATCTCTGCATTTTGACACACAAATTCAAATCTTCTGTTTTGTCCCTCTCTGAACTCTCCTCATATCTCACTCTTGGGCATTGTCTTTGAATGATCATCTCTGCATCTTAACACACAAATTCAAATCTTCTGCTTTGTCCCACTCTGAACTCTAGACCTTGAGCTATAATTCAACCCAGATTTCCACTGACTTAATAAATTCAACATGCCCAAAGCAGAATGTATCTCTTCTTTCTCAAATACAAGGATATCTCCCTTAAAGCTAGGAGACAGACAACCCTCATAGTGCCATCTTGCCTCTTTACCTGGATAACATTAATAAACACACAGATAACACTGACTGAACTCAAATAGTATGCAATGAGCTTTATGGAAATTATCTCGCTTAATCCTCACAGTGTACTTTACAACATGAACAGAGAAGATTAGGAAAGTAAAGACATTTACTCAAAGATACCCAGATAGTAAGCACAAAGCTAACAGTCTTAGAAGTTTGTCTCCAGAGTCCACAGTGTGTGCTCTTAACTCCACACTTTTATGAAAAGACTCAATAAGTGTGGACTTTTGCAAAAGAACTTTTACTGAGAAGCCATGAGGAAAAAAAAACAAAATTCAAAATGTAAAAAGATTAAGATACAAAGCATGTATTGTTTGTTCAAATGAAATAACGTGTACCTGCATCAACCTAGCCATCTCAGCTGGGCACCCAGCCCTGGTTCCTTCTACTCACCACAATCCTCTCTTTTGGCTGCTACACCAAATCAAACATTCTCTTTGCCCAAGAAAAGACCTGGGCAAAGAGTTCAGTTTTTTCCAACTCACTTTTGAAAAGTTAAACAAAACTGATAAACCCTTAGCCAGACTCGTCAAGAGAAAAGGGGAAGAACTCAAATCAATAAAATTAGAAATGAAAATGGAAAAGTTACAATGGACACCACAGAAATACAAAGAATCATAAGAGACTACAATAAGCAACTATGCCAGTAAAATGGACAACCTGGAGAAAAGGTCAAATTTTTAAAAGGTTACAATCTATCAAGACTGAAACAAGGAAAAAAAAAAACAGAAACAGGCCAACTGGACTTCCCTGGTGGTACAGTGGATAGGAATCCACTTGTCATTGCAGGGCAAATGTCTTCAATCCCTAGCCCATGAGGATTCCACATGCCACAGAGCAACTAATTCCATATGCCACAACTACTGAGCCAGTGCCGTAGAGCCAGCAAGCCGCAACTACTGAGCTTGTGTGCTGTGGCTGCTGAAACCCATGCACCTAGAGCCCATGCTCTGCAATGAAAAGTCCATGAACCACAACTAGAGAGTAGCCCCCACTCTCCGCAACTAGAAAAGACCCAGTACAACCAAAAATATAAAATAATTTTAAAATTAATTTTAAAAAATTTAAAAAGGACACAGATCAATCACAAGTACTGACATTGAAAGTGTGATTTAAAAAACCCTACAAACAAAAGTTTAGGACCAGATGGCTTCACAGGTGAATTCTATCAAACATGTAAAGAGTTAATACCTATCCTTCTGAAACTATTGCAAAACAAAACTGCAGAGGAAGGAATTCTCCCAAACTCATTCTGCCAGACAAAGATACTACAAAAAAGAAAATTATAGGCCACTATCACGATGAACATAGATGCAAAAATACTCAACAAAATACTAGCAATCCAAAGCCAGCAATAAAATGTATGTATACACCATGATCAAGTGGGATTTATCCCAGGGATACAAGGATTTTTTAGTAATGCAAATCAATCAGTGTGATACACCACATTAACAAACTGAAGAATAAAAACCATGTGATCATCTCAAAAGATACAGAAAAGGCTTTTGAAAAAGTTCAGTACACATTTATGATAAAAACTATCCAGTAAGTGAGGATAGAAGGAACATAACCTAACATAATAAAGGTCATATATAATAAACCCACAGTTAACATCATACTCAAATGTGAAAAGCTGAAAATATTTCTTCTAATATCAGAAACAAGGCAAAGATGTCCACTCTTGCCACTTTTATTCAACATAGTTTTGGAAGTCCTAGCCATGGTAATCAGAGAAGAAAAATAAATAAAAGGAACCCAAAATGGAGAAGACATCAAGCTGTCACTGTTTGCTGATGACATGATACTACACATGCTGGTGCTGCTAAGTCACTTCACTCATGTCCAACTCTGTGCAACCCCATAGATGGCAGCCCACCAGGCTCCCCCATCCCTGGGATTCTCCAGGAAAGGACATTGGAGTGTGTTGCCATTTCCTTCTCCAATGCAGGAAAGTGAAAAGTGAAAGTGAAGTCGCTCAGTCGTGTCCGACTCTTAGCAACCACACGGACTGCAGCCTACCAGGCTCCTCCGGCCATCAGATTTTCCAAGCGAGAGTACTGGAGTGGGGTGCCATTGCCTTCTCCGATACTACACATCAATACTACATGTAGATAATCCTAAAGACATTACCAGAAAACTACTTCAGTTTATCAATGAATTTGGTAAAGTGGCAAGATACAACATTAATACACAGAATTCTGTTGCATTTCTATACACTAACAATGAAAAATCAGAAAGAGAAATTAAAGAAACAGTTCCATTTACCATCATATCAAAAAGAATAAATACCTAGGACTAAACTTACCTAAGGAGACAAAAGATCTGTACTCCAAAAACTATAAAGATGTTAATGAAAGAAATCAAGGATGACACAAACAAATGAAAAAAATACACCATGTTCTTGGATTGAAAAAATCAATATTGTCAAAATTACTATACTACCCAAGGCCAATCTTCAGATTCAATGTAATCTCTATAAAATGAACAATGGCATTTTTCACATAACTAAAACAAGATATTTGTGTAGACACACAAAGGGCTTCCCTGGTAGCTCAGCTGGTAAAGAATCCACCTGCAATGCAGGAGACCCTGGTTCAATTTCTGGATTGGGAAGATCCCTTGGAGAAGGCATAGGCTACCCACTCCAGTATTCTTGGGCTTCCCTGGTGGCTCAGATGGTAAAGAATCTGCCTGCAATGCAGGAGACCTAGGTTCAATCCCCAGGTTGGGAAGATCCCCTGGGGAAGGGCATGGCAATCTACTTCAGTATTCTTGCCTAGAGAATCCCCACGAACAGAGGAGCCTATCAGGCTACATCACAGCACATAGACACAAAAGATCCCTGTTATGATCTTCTTGACAGACCAGAACCTGGGGACAGGAGTCAATGAAAAGAAGGTGAAGAAAAGAAGGACGTGGGGGACCCAAGTCTCTAATGGAACAAGGGTGCTTTATTCATGGCACTGTGTGCTTATATATTGTAATACAGGGAAGCTTTAGGCAAAAAATAAAGTTAAGTAAAAAAACACCAAAACCAGATGCATAATAACAGTAACTAAGGGAATAACAATAGTCATAGGGCCATAACAACAGTAACTAGGGGAATAACAATCAATACACGGCCAGAAGACAATCTATGTATTGGAAATAGGAACATGACAAAGTAGTTTTACAGAAAAGTAAAAGGTTACTGAAAGGAATCCATGTATGCATTCTGCCTCATGACCTCAGTCTTGAGAACTGCATGCAGCTCTGCTCATTCCTGTTTTCCAGGAACTGATAAGGAACAGAGGGCCCTTGAGAAACAGAAAACAACATATATGATTCCTTAAAATTAAACGTTCCCTGACGGATCCCAAATAGACAAAACAATCTTGAGAAAGAAAAATGTAACTGGAGGAATCACGCTCCCTGACTTTAGAATATACTACAAACTACAGACATCAAAACAGTATAGTACTAGCACAAAAACAGAAATACAGATCAATAGAACAGATTGAAAGCCCAGGAAAAAACCCATGCACCCGTGATCAATTGCTGCTGCCACTGCTGCTAAGTCACTCCAGTCATGTCCAACTCTGTGCGACCCTATAGACAGCAGCCCACCAGGCTCCCCCATCCCTGGGATTCTCCAGGCAAGAACACTAGAGTGGGTTGCCATTTCCTTCCCCAGTGCATGAAAGTGAAAAGTGAAAGGGAAGTCACTCAGTCGTGTCTGACTCTTAGCGACCCCATGGACTGCAGCCTGCCAGGCTCTTCCATCCATGGGATTTTCCAGACAAGAGTACTGGAGTGGGGTGCTATTGCCTTCTCCATATGATCAATTAATCTCTGGCAAAAGAGACAAGACTATACGATGGAGGAAAGGCAGTCTCTTCAATAGATAATGCTGGGAAAACTGAACAGCTAAATGTAATAAAATGAAATTAGGACACTTTAACACCATGCACAAAAATAAAATAAAAATGGATTGATGACCTGAAGTATACTATACTATACATTTAGGATACTATAAAATTCCTAGAGGAAAACAAGGCAGAACACTCTTTGACATGAATCACATTATCTTTTTTGATCTATCTCCCACAATAGGGGAAATAAAAGCAAAAATAAACAAATGGGACTTAATTAAACTCTAAAGTTTTTGCACAGCAAAGAAAGCCATAAACAAAATTAAAAGACAACACACAGTTTGGGAGAAAATATTTGTAAATTATGTGACCAACAAAGGATTAGTATTCAAAATTTACAAAGTTAAACTTCTTTATTTACAGTTCATGTGGCTCACTACCTTAAAAACAACTCAATCAAAAAATGGGCAGAAGATCTAAACAAACATTTCTTCAAAGAAGACATACAGATGGCCAAGAAGGCACAGGAAAAGATGTTCAGCATCACTAATTATTAAAGAAATGAACATCAAAACTACAATGAGATAGCACCTCACACCAGTAAGAATGGGCTTCATCAAACAATCCACAAACAATAAACGCTGGAGAGGGTGTGGAGAAATAGGAGCCCTCCTACGTTGTTGGTGGAAATGTTAATTGGTAGATTCACTATGGAGAACATTATGGAGGTTCCTTAAAAAATTAAAAGTAGAGCTACCATATGATCCAGAGCTACCATATGATTCTTGGGCACATATCCAGAAAAAAACTTGGTTTAAAAGAATACGTGTGTCCTAATGTTCATTGTAGCACTGTTCACAATAGCCAAGTCATGGAAACAACCTAAATGTCCAACAACATATAAATGAATAAAGAAGATGTGGTACATATATACAATGGGATATTATTCATCTATAAATAAGAATGAAATAATGCCATTTGCAGTAACATGATAGACTTGAAGATCATACTAAGTGAAATCAGACAGCAAAAGACAAATATCATATGGTATAACTTTCATGTGGACTCTTTTAAAATGATACAAATGAACTTATCTACAAAGCAGACACCAATTCACAGACTTAGAGAATGAACTTGTGGTTACCAGGGGAGAAGGGTGGGCAGGAGGGACAGACTAGGAGTTTGGGATTGACATGTACACACTGCTAACAGATAAACAACAAGGACCTACTGTATGGCACAGGGAACTCTGCTCAAAATTCTGTAATAATCTAAATAAAAGAATTTGAAAAAGAATGAAAAAAATTTTTTTAATTTAAGAGTTCAACTTTTTCTGAACGCTATTCTTTAGAATTAGCCTGTGCTCTCTGACAGTGGATATAAGTACTCTTCTTATGTTCTAACTTGATCCTCTGAGCCTCATCCCATCCCTTGCATTAAGGAGAGAGCCTCTCTACCTTAGCACTGAGCCTCAGACTGCTCTGAAACTACCTCCTCCTTATCCCTGTAGATGACTCAAACCCTGGAGTTCTAGTGCTTCTTCAACTCATTCCTGTGTGTGCTATTGGGTACTGAATGATGTACTTGATTCCTGATGCTGAGGAGACCCCTGAGTAAAGACCAACTTCTTTGTAACGGCCTGTCTGGTGGCTTTGTTCCCAAGACACGGTCATCCTTGAACCAATCAGGCTTTGTCAGCTCCCAAAATCACCTCCAATCCACTCCTACTCCCATCCTCAATGCCTAAGAGGAGACTTCTTAATTATTCTTCCAGTTCTTAGGCCACTGTATCTCCACTGGTCTTTCTTAGGATTTCTTCTGGTTCTCAACTCACTTGCAGAGCACTATTATGTTTATAAAGTAATCCTCCCTTATCCATGGTTTTGCTTCCCACAGTTTCAGTTACCTGTAGTCAACTGCAGTCCAAAAATTGTAACTGAAAAATTCCAGAAATAAACAATTCAGGAGCTTTAAGTTGTGCACCATTACAAATAGAATGATGAAATCTCACACAGTCCCATCCCATATAGTCTGAGATGTAAATCATCCCTTTATCCAATTTATCTTCTTTTTAGTTACTTCATAGCCACCTTGGTTATTGGATAGACTGCCATAGTGTCACAGTACTTGTCTTCTAGTAACTCTTATTTTACTTAATAATGGCCCCAAAGTGGAAGAGTCGGGATACTAGCAATTCAGATATACCAAAGAGATATACAGATAGATATCAGATATACAAAGTGCTTCCTTTAGGTGAAAAGGTGAAAGTTCTTGACTTACTAAAGTGCTGAGGTTGTGAGGATCTATGATAAGAACAAGTCTTCTATCCATGAAATTGTGAATAAGGAAAGGAAATCCATGCTACATTTGCTTGTGCACTTAAAACTGCAAAAGTTACATCCACAGTATATGATAAATGCTTCATTAATACAGAAAAAATCATTAAATTTGTGTAATATTTTAAGAGAGACCATATCCATATAATTTTATTGCAGTATATTACTATAATTTTTTCTATTTTGTTAGTCATTAATATCTTACTGTGCCTAATTTATAAGTTAAAATTTATCATTGGTATGTATACATGGGGGGAAAATGTAGTATACATAGGATTTGATACTATCCAATATTTCAGGCACCCACTGGGGTCTTGGAACATATCCCCTTCCAATAAAGGGGAATTATTGATATTAAGGCTTCAAGTTAGTGTTTTTGCTTTCTTTGGATAAATACCAAGAAATGAGATTGCTGGATCATATGGTAGCTCTATTTTTTAACTTTTTAAGGAATCACCAGAATGTCTTCCATAGTGGCTGCTTCAATTTGTGTTTCCACCAACAATACGCAAGGGCTCCTTTTTCTTCACATCTTCACCAACACTTGCTATTTGTTGTCTTTTTTAAAATTTGTTCTAATATATGTGAGTGATATTTCATTGTGGTTCAGTTTGCATTTCCCTGATAATTAATGATGTTGAGCATCTTGTCATGTACCTGTTGACCACATGAATGTCTTCTTTGGAAGAATGTCTTTTCAGATCTCCTGTCCATTTTTAATTGAATTGTTTGGGTACTTTGACTGAATTGTATGAATTCTTTATATGTCTTGGATATTAGCTCTTTGTCAGATATACCATTTGCAAATATTTTCTCCCATTCAGTAGGCTGCCATTTAGCTTTATTGACAGTTCCCTTTGCTAAGCAAAAGTTTTTGAGTTCAATGTAGTTTGCCTTATTTTTGCTTTTGTTGCTTTTTCTTTTGGTTCAGATTTTAAAAAGCATCACTAAGACCTATGTCAAGGAGCTTGTCATCTATGTTTTCTAGGAGTTTTATGATTAAGGAGGGATTCCTGTATAAGCATTTATAAACACATACTCTTATATCAACCATTGTGCTTTGAAATTCTGTGAACATTCAAAGACAAAAAGAAACAATCCCTTCCCTTTAGGAAATGTCTGTCTGGAGAACTAATTAGCATAAAGATTATATAAGGAAGTGAATCAAATGCTCAATGAAGTCTGAGAATGAAGCCTCCAAGCTGAAGTAGTACAGAAGCCCTATGAGCATGATACCTAGGATTCTTAAGGACAGAGACTGAATCTTATTCATTATTCTGTCTCAATTCCTAGCAATTACTTAGTATAGATCTAGTGTACAATAAGCAGTCTTCAATAAATGATTAAGCCCACATACAAATTCCAGATGATTTGAGTTACATTAATCAGGTGTCACAGAGCCAGACCAGATAAATTAGAACACTTTTAAATTGCCTTTAAGCTGTGTAATTCGTGGATAGAATTCCAGTGTCTGGCTGGCCCTGATATCAGTGAAGCATCTCACCCATCGTGGCTGCTTCACCTGCTCACACTGCTTATCTCTAATGAAGATATCTCATTGATCCTCAGGTTCAAACAGGCACTCAAGTCTTTGTGCAGTCTTTGTGCAATCTTTGTGCAGACTGTTTGAATATCTCCAGATACAGAAGATTCACTTCCCTGCAAGACTCCATAGAGATCAGACAAATTTAGAAATCCTTCTTTGCAATAAGATAAAATATGTCTTCCTGAAACTTCAGCCCAGTTGCCCTAGTTTTAGGCTCTGCTACCACAGGAAGCAAATCTTGAACCTTCACAAAACAGTCCCTCAGATACAGGAAGACTAAAGCTCATTGAATTCTTTCTTAAGCTCACTAAAAACATCCTCAATATTATCAATTATCCCTCCCATTCCAAATCCCCTTACTTCTTTGGCTAGTCTCCATTAAACACATTCTTATTTACATACATCATTTGTTAAAATTAAGTACAGCATACAGAATAGAACATAGGTACTCCAATACCAGCTGACCAGCATAAAGAAGACAAGCACTATCAGCCTCTCTATTCTAGATATCATATCTTAATCAATGGGACTTGTGGTCATATTAAATTTCTATCATAATCATAGCACATTGCTAATTTATGTTGTACTTACTGTCAACTAAATTTTTCACATTAGAAACCACCAAGTTATATTTCCCCATCTCAGAACATTTTATAAGTGAACTTTGAACCCATGGCAGGGTTTCCCATTTTTTCTTATTAAATTTTACCTAGTAGATTCTGCTTATAGTTTCAACAGATCTCTTTAGATCCTTACTCCATCATGCAACATCTTTAATATTCCCCTAAGTTTAAATTTATCCATTTATTAATTTAAAAATAAGGGATTTATAGAATGCTCACTGGGTGCTATGGACTGTTCTAAGCACTGAGGATTTAACAGTGAATAAGACAGACAAGCCCTTGTTCTGTGCTGCACTCAGTCATGTCTGATTCTTTGTGACCCCATGGACTGTAGCCCACCAGGCTTCTCTGCCCACGGGATTCTCCAGGCAAGAACACTAGAGTGGGTTTCCATTTCCTTCTCCAGGGGATCTTCCCAACCCAGGGATCAAACCCCCATTTATTGTGTCTCCTGCATTGGCAGGTGGATTCTTTACCACTGTGCCACCTGGGAAGGCCCTGGCAGCTCAGATGGTAAAGAATTTGCCTGCAATGCAGGAGACCTGGGTTTTATCCCTGGCTCAGGAAGATCCCCTGGAGGAGGAAAGAGCAACCCACTCCAGTATTCTTGCCTGGAGAATTCCATGGACAGAGGAGCCTGGTGGGCTACAGTTCTGCTGCTGCTACTGCTAAGTCACTTCAGTCGTGTCCGACCCTGTGTGACCCCATAGATGGCAGCCCACCAGGCTCCACCGTCCCTGGGATTCTCCAGGCAAGAACACTGGAGTGGGTTGCCATTTCCTTCTCTAATACAGGGCTGCAAAGAATTGGACACAACTGAGCAACAAAACCCCTTTCTTACGGAGAATTCACATTCAGAAGTGGTAAGAGGATGGGTAAAGGGAGAAGGGCTGAGAAAGGGAGCGTCATAGGGTGATGGGGACAGAGAAAGCTTCTCTTTGCACTAAGACTGAATGAGCATCTCTATCCATTCCTCTGTTGATGGACATTTAGGTTGCTTCCATATAAAGGACTACTACTCAGCCCTAAATAGGAATGCAGTTGAGGCATTTGCAGAGATGTATGTGGACCTAGAGACTGTCATACAGAGTGAAGTAAGCCAGAAAAACAAATATCATTCTATTAATATATATATATGGAATCTAGAAAAATGGTACAGATGAACCTATTTGCAAAGCAGAAATAGAGACACAGACAAAGAGAACAAATATATGGACACCAAAGGGCAGTAGTATTTTATGCGACTATGCATAAAATGGTTAACTAATGAGAACATACTGTGTAGCACAGGAAATTCTACTCAATGCTCTGTGGTGACCTAAACGGAAAGAAAATCCAAAAAAAACAGGGGATATATGTATACGTATAGCTGATTCACTTTGCTATACAGCAAAAATTAACAAAAATTATAAAGCAACTATACTATAATAAAAAATTTTTTAAGAGTGAATGAGCATGCCTTCTCTCTCTTATGCCTTTCATACAAGTTAGCTGATCTTTCTCTCTGAGTTGACAAAAATGCTCCAGAGATGTCCTCTCAACAAGTTGTTCCTCTCTGTGGTCAACAGGAATGCCCTCTGGCATAAACTATTGGTTGCATTTCCCTGATTTTCCTCCAAGGAATCACTCAGGTGCCCTAAGATAAACTTTCATCAGCCCCATGGGAGTAAAACTGGGCTCACCCACTTTACCAGTCTGAGGTGCAAACATAACTACATCTATTTTAGTTTTTCTGCTTTATTACTTAAACCCCAACTAGTTTCCTGCATACCAAGAGACACTGCCTTTATAAAGTCCACAAGACTCAATGGGACCCTTTCTTAAAATATCAGACTCCTACAATACATAACTGAAAGAAATTGCAATTCTTCAAGTGTACAAAACTGATCCAAAGGTAACATGATACCTCTTACTCTATATTTAGAAAATGAAGCTAGAATGTTAATTTTGGCAGAAACACTATTTTCATTAGCAGTTAGGGGAGGGAGCCATTTCTTCAGGAATAAATTTTTAAAATCTTGATTTGTGTATATAGTGAAGATGAAAAAGGAGGTAGGGATCTAAAAGTCTAATCAACTTTTCCATCGGGGGTTGGGAGGGGAATGTTTTTTTCTTTTTCCACATCTTCTATTTTCTTTCCCTTTTTAACTTTGCCTCCCAGGGGAAGACAAGACTGAGAGGAGAGATACTGGGCTGAACTGGAATAACTATAAAATTAGCTGGATCAGAAGAGACTGAGCTGGCCAAAACTGTAAGTCATTTTTAATTTGCAGCCTTCCAAACTAGCCCTGACATCTCTCCTCAGGCATTGGCAACATACTGCACAGCCAGAGAGCTATAGGCAGCCTGCTGGGAATTTTAGTGACACATCAACTATTCACCCGCCCTTGGCAAAATACTCTCCCACACCCTCCTACCTCCATCATGCTCAACCTGGTCCTAGAGGCGCCTGGAGCTTGGCACCACACAAGGCCATCCCTCCCCACAGAGTCAGTCTTTCATCATCGGCTCCAAGCCCAAGATTCCCTTTCCTGCCTACTCCAGGCATGAACACATCCTCATGCTTTATCTGATCTTGGCTATCAACTCTGGATGAGAAAAACAAAGCCCAGCTTGCTTACCTCTTAGAAAGGGGTTTGTTAACCAAAATATCTCTTAGAAATGTGATACTAGTTATTAGGTTTCAAATTACTCCACAGTGACTTGTCCCATTTAGTCAAGAGTGACAAATACAGGGCACCCACAGTACTCAGCTGAACACAGCTGCACCCCAGTGATAGTTTGACAAATGACTTATCCCAATGGCATGGGACTCAGTCAAAGTATCAGGTGCTTCAGTTTCACACATGTATACATATGTCCAAACCCATCAAATTTAGATATTAAATGTGTGTTTTTGAATATTAATTATACCTCAATAAATCTGTTTTTAAAGAAGTCATCACTTAAAAGGAAGTGAAGTTTAACCAGAAAATTCTTCAAACCCTGATGGGAAGTGTAAGGACTTCAGGTGTATATGATAATTATAATAACAACAGTAGCTAGCACATATATATATTTGCAATGTACTGTACATAGATCATCTCATTTAACATATGCAATAATCCTATAAGATAATTACTATTATCACAATTTCTGTTTTAACTAGTTCTACAAGTATCAATGAATTTACTCTAATATTATCCTCTTAGGACTGGGAAGGTGGGATTTTAAGGCTAGAAAGACTCATAATTAGAGTCATTGGCCCTTTTACCCACACATCACACCCCATAGGCCACTACCTTCGCTTTCCTGCTGCAGACAAGCCTCACCACCTTCTGTTGCTTCTGCTGCTAAGTCACTTCTTGTGTCCGACTCTGTGCGACCTCAGAGACAGCAGGCCACCAGGCTCCCCCGTCCCTGAGATTCTCTAGGCAAGAACACTGGAGTGGGTTGCCATTTCCTTCTCCAATGCGTGAAAGTGAAGTCGCTCAGTCATGTCCAACTCTTAGTGACCCCATGGATTGCAGCCCACCAGGCTCCGCCATCCATGGATCTTCCAGGCAAGAGTACTGGAGTGGGTGCCATTGCCTTCTCCGCACCACCTTCTGCAGATGGGACCAAATGATTTCATATTGTTTTCAACAACTATATGAAGAGATACAATTAAAACAGCCTTTTATCCCCCTTTCTCAACAACTCCCACAATACTGCATTACAGAATTCTCTGCTTGAACAGGTTTCCTTTCATTTAAACTTCTCTGCAAGAAATACTGCCTCAGACACATTGGTATTATGTGACCTTCCTAAAATAATCCATATAGGCACAGGTATTTATTAAAACAAAGACCACGTTGTCTAGTATTAAAAACCAAGGCAGGGCATGAGAATTTAATCACTAGCTAGATAAAGAGAGGACAACCATGAACATGTATCTGCAGCTAAAATACTACATAGAAGACTCCCTAATCAAACTCTTTTCTGGGTGGCAACTTTCAAGAGAAGCCAGCCAAAAGTGTTTTTTTATAGTTACACTTGTGTGTGTGAACTTATGTTACTTTTCAATGCATTGAGCTTGCTGTCAATGGCCTAATAAGAAAATGTCCATGGTATGGAGAATCAAAGTGTTTCAATTGCCTAGACATTTTGAAGAAGAAATAAATTAATGAATAAAAAATGGGAAATCGGAAAACTTTCTTAGGAAAGATATTTGTTTTGAGTCACATTTCCTCTAGAACTTGATTTCTATCTTCTGTCTCCTTGTAAAGGATCATCTTTGAAAGTATTTGTTGCACAGTGAGTGTAAGAGATTTCTAGGGACATCTGAAAGCAGAGACTTGGCTGAAGAGGCTGGGTTCTTTTTCTCTTTTTTCAAATTTCATTTTATTGTGGTAAGAATGCTTAACATGAAATCGACCTTCTTATCACATTTTTAAGTGTACAAGATAGTATTGCTGACTAGGTAAAATGTTGTGCACTGCATTTCTAAAACATATTCATCTTGCTTAACTGAAACTTTATGCCTGTTGATTAATAACTCCCCATTTCTTCCTCCACCTTCTAAGAATTTGACTCTTTCAGATACCTCATACAAGTGGAATCATGCCGTATTTTTCTTTCTGTGACTGGCTTATGTCACTTAGCATAATGTCCTTAAGGTCATCCATGTTTGCACATTACAAAATTTCCTTCTTTTTTGTTGCTGAATAATATTCTATTGTATGCAGATACCATATTTTCTTTATCCATTCATCTATCGATGGAAATTTAGTTTTTCCATTGCAAGTAGTGCTGAAATAAACATGAAGGTGCTAATATCACTTGAGATCCTAATTTCATTTATTTTGGATAAATATCAAGAAGTGTAATTGCTGGATCATATGGTATTTTTATTTTTGAACAATCTATTTTCCATAGTATCCACATCATTTTGCATTCCTACCAACAGTGTTCCTCGTTTACAATTTCTTCACGTCCTTGCCAACACATGTTGTCTTTGTTTTTTTCATAATATCCATCCAGACAGGTGTGAGGTGATATCTCACTGTGGTTTTTGATTTTCATTACATTCCAATCGCATTTTTTTCAGATATAGAAAAAATGACTTCAAAATTCATATGTAATCACAAAGGACCACAAATAACCAAATCAATCTTTAAAAATAAGAACAAAGCTGGAGGCATCACACTTCCTAAATTCAAAATATATTACAAAGCTACTGCAATGAAAACCATATAACACTGGCATAAAGACAGATATATAGATATAAGGAACAGAATAGAGAGCCAAGAAATAAATCCAAACATATATAGCCAGCTGATCTTTGACAAGGATGCCAAGAAAACACAATTGGGAAAGGATAGCCTTTTCAAATAACGGTGTTGGGAAAGTGGATATCCATATGTAAAAAAATGAAGTTGGACCTTTATCTTACATCATGCATAACAATCAAAATCAAAGTTGGTTTATAAATTTAAATGTAATGTCTGAAACTCTTAAATTTCTAAAATAAAACATGTTTAAAGTTCATGACATTGGTCTTGGCAGCGACTTCATGGGTATGACATTAAAATCATGGGTAACAAATGCAGTGATTTCATCGGTATGACACTAAAAGCCCAGGTAACAAAAGTAAAAATGGACAAGGGAAACATCAAACTAAAAAGCTTCTGCACAGCAAAGGAAACAATCAACAGAGTGAAAAAGCAACTTGTGGAATGGGAGAAAACCATATATCTGGTAAGAGATTAATGTCTAAAATATATAAGGATCTCACAAAACTTGAAAGAAAATAAACATTAAATTCAAAGGAATAGATATTTATTAAGACTGAAGCTGCTTCTTCTTGATCTACCTTTTATTAGTGTTTAGAGGTAAGCAGTTGCAGGATAAAGCATTAAGTGGAAGTTTAATGTCTGGAGAATACCTTAGGCCTTTGACAAATGTGAGCTCTTTTTAAGACATAAACTTTATCTGTCTTTCTCATCCCCAGGCCTAGCACATGCCTGAAACTCAAGGAGGGGATCATTATTTGATTAATTTACTTGATTCAAAATTAATACCCATCTGATCTATTACCCACTCAAGAAGAGGAGAAGCTCTTTGGGGTACAGTGAATCAGCACAGTAGTAACAGACCCAGAAGAACCATCAAGTTCTTCCCAAGAAGAATAAGATGTTGTTAATTAATAAAACTAGACATGAAATACTTCTTGCTCTAAAGACAAAAAACCCTATTTTCAAACACCATTAAAAAATAGAAAACAAATAATTAAGGTAACTGTGCATATACCAAAGGAAGGTTAACAAGTCCTTTGCTGCTGACCAAGGTTACTACACATGTTCAATGTGAATACATGAAGTCAACAGAAGTTTGTTAGTGAATTTTTCAGAACTCGTCCAAAAAGAAATCAACAACATCTCTGGACTCTGGAAAACTTATGTGTTCTGCCTGCAGGATAAATCTAGTCTTTTGGTTTTGTTTCCCTTGTAGCTCAGTTGGTAAAGAATCTGCCTGTGATGCAGGAGACCAGGGTTCGATTCCTGGGTCAGGAAGATACCCCGGAGAAGCAAATGGCAACCCACTCCAGTATTCTTGCCTGGAGAATCCCAAAGACAGAGGAGCCTGGCAGACTACCGTCCATGGGGTTGCAAGAGTCAGACATGACTTAGTGACTAAACCACCACCATTGTTAATTTTAAAGAAAGCAGTTTTAGCCATTCTGGGCTTAATAATAATTGAAGCAAACAGCTGTCCTGGGGAAAGTGGGAACTTATTTCCATCTGCAAGCTTCCTACTTTGAGAAAGACAATTTTATTTTTAATTGGAGGATAATTGCTTTACAGTGTTGGGTTGGTTTCTGCCATACATCAACATCAATCAGTCATAGGTATACATATGTCCCCACCCTCTTGAACCTCCCTCCCACCTCCCACCCTATCCCAGCCCTCTAGGTTGTCACAGAGCACCTGGTTGAGCTCCCTGTGTTATACACCAACTTCCATTAGCTATCTATTTTACATATGGTAGTATATATACACATTCCAATGTTACTCTCTCAATTCATCTCACCCTCTCTTGACCCCGCTGTATCCAGAAGTCTGTTCTCTATGTTTGAGTCTCTATTCCTGGCCTTCAAATAGTTCATCAGTACCATTTTTCTAGATTTCATATGTGTTAGTATATGATATTTTGTTTTTGCTTTTCTCTTTCTGACTTACTTCACTTTGTATAACAGGTTCTTGGTTCATCTACCTCACTAGAACTGATTCAAATCTATGTTTTTTTATAGCTGAGTAGTAGTCCATTGTATATATGTATTAGAGCTTCTTTATCCACTCACCTGTTGACAGACATCTAGGTTGCTGCTATGTCCTGGCTATTGTAAATAGTGCTGCAATGCACATGGGGGTACATGTGCCTTTCTTAGTTACAATTTTCTCAGGATATGTGCCCAATAGAGGGATTTCTGGGTCATATGGTAGTTTTATTCCTAGCTTTTTAAAGAAATCTCTGTACTGTTCTCTATAGTGGCTGTATCAATTTACATTCCCACCAATAGGAGAAAGATAATTTTGCAGAAACACAAGCACATGTACTTAGAATACCTTCCCTCAGCCTAAAGTTTAGAATCAATGGGCAGTCTCTCTCACTCTACTACTATTAAAGCAAAAATGAAAACCTTTAATTCTCTCTTTATGTTTGCCTTTGATCCCATGGCTACTTTGCAAAACCTGGTCCTCGGCACCTAAAGAATAAGTGTACCAACAAGACTTCTAATTGTTCCAGCTTTTTCTCCCAGGCTTTCCCTGTAGGCTACTTATGCTTAGATTTCTGTTCCTTAAGACCAACCACTTTGTTCATTTGTACTCCAAGCACCTTTTGCAACCTTTAACACAGTGAGGCTCCTTTAATGTCTAATTCACAAAGAATGGATGACTGAGTAAAATTCCTAAATATTACTCATTATGTCATTCCTCTGCTCTATCTCATTAATGGCTGGTTACAGCATACCTCACCAACGTATAATCTATCATTACACAGATTTCCTATTTGCAAACTTGCCTACTTGCTAAAATTTATTTGTGATTCCACAACCAATACGAGGGCACATTCAAGATCATTCATGAACATGTGCAAAGTAGTGAAAATTTTGGGTCACCCAGTGTACCTATTCCCAGCTGATTTTGAACAAGGTGATGCTCTGCCTTCTTGTTTCAGCTCTTAGACTATAAAAAATTATCCTTTCATAGTCTATTTAGTGCCATGGTTTTTATATTTATGTGCTGTTTGTTGTTGATTTTGTCATTTACAAGGGCCCCTAAGCATAGTGCTGAAGTCCTGTCCACTGTTCCTGAGCCTAAGAAGGTTGTGATGTACCTTATGGAGAAAATACATGTGCTAGGCAATCCCTGTACAGGCATGAGCAATAATGCTGTTGGCTATAAATCTAATGTTAATGAATCAATGATATGTATTGAATTTGAAGTCTTTAAATAGAAACAAACATCAAAAAAGGAAGAAAATGTTTTAAACAGAGGCTCACAGGAATAACATTGAATTTCCCCTAAGACAAACAGTTTGGTATTTGCTAATTCAATGTTCATGCTGACTTTATACAACATATTTGCCACACATAATTAGAATTGACTGTAAACTTTCTCTAACTGTTTCCCAGGAGCCTTAATAATCTGACTATGATATCCCTATTACCTTAGCGCCTCCTCCCTCAGCAGGCTGGATGTTCCAGTCACCTTGCCACCACCAGCCCATGCTTCTGTGGTCTGTGGTTCCTCTGTGCCTTCCTTCATGTTGTTCTACCATGTAAACCAACTTTTAGGCAAAAAATAAATAGCTCCATGAGAGATTTATTAGGTTAAATGATTGTGTTTCATATTATTTTCATTTTGGTCATTAGTAGCTGTTCACTTTTTGCCTTTAGGTCCTATGGTCACAAGAAACTTTTAAAACAATTTATGTATATTAATATATTTTTCAACTTTTATTTCAGATTGGAGTACAGCTAATTAACAATGTTATGATAACTTCAGGTGTACAGCAAAGTGATTCAGCTATACATATACATGTATCTATTCTTTTTCAAATTCTTTTCCCATTTAGGTTGTTACATAGTATTGAGCAGAGTTCCCTGTGCTCTACAGTAGGTCCTTGTTGGTTATTCATTTTAAATATAGCAGTGTCTACATGTCAATCCCAAACTCCCTAAATATTCCTTCCCACTAGCAACCATAAGTCCATCTCTAAGTCTGTAAGTCTATTTCTGTTTTGTAAATAAGTTCATTTGTATCATTTCTTTTTAGATTCCTCATGTAAGTGATCGGAGAAGGCAATGGTACCCCACTCCAGTACTCTTTCCTGGAAAATCCCATGGATGGAGGCGCCTGGTAGGCTGCAGTCTATGGGGTTGCTAAGAGTCAGATACAACCGAGCAACTTCACTTTCACTTTTCACCTTCATGCATTGGAGAAGGAAATGGCAACCCACTCCAGTGTTCTTGCCTGGAGAATCCCAGGGACAGGGAAGCCTGGTGGGCTTCCGTCTATGGGGTCACACAGAGTCGGACACGACTGAAGTGACTTAGCAGCAGCAGCAGTATGTAAGTGATATCCTAAGATACTTCTCTTTCTGACTTACTTTACTCAGTATGACAATCTCTAGGCCCATTTATGTTGCTACAAGTTCATTATTGCATTTTTTAATGGTTGAGTAATATTTAATTGTATATATGGATCACATCTTTATCCATTCCTCTATCAATGGGCATTTATGTTGCTTCCACATCTTGACAATTTGTAAACAGTGCTGCAATGAATGTTGGGGTACATATATCCTTTTGAACCAAATTTTTCTCTGGATATATACCCAGGACTGGGATTGCAGGATCATATAGTAGCTCTATTTTTAGTTATTTTAAAGAATCTCCATACTATTTTCCATAGTGGCTGTACCAATTTATATTCCCACCAACAGTATAGGAGGGCTCCCTTCTCTTAACACCCTCTCCAGCCCAATACATTAAAAGGATCAAATACCATGATCAAGTGGGATTTATCCCAGAGATATAAAGATTTTTCAATACCTGCAAATCCATCAATGTGATACATAACATTAACAAATTTAAGAATCAAAACCATGTGATCATCCCAATAGATGCAGAAAAATCTTCTGATAAAATTCAACACACACTTATGATAAAAAAAAATATCCATAAAGTGGGCACAGAGGGAACGTACCTCAATATAATAAAAGTCATATACAACAAACCTACAGCTAACATTACACTCAGTGGTAAAAAGCTGAAAACATTTCCTCTAAGATCAGGAACAAGACAAGATGTCCACTCTTGTTTTTGAAGTCCTAGCCATGGCAATCAGAGAAGACAAAGAAATAAATGGAATCCAAATGGGAAAAGAAGAAATAAAATGATCACTGTTTACAGATGACATGATACTACACATAGAAAATCCTAAAGATGGTACCAGAAAACTACTACAGTTTATCTGTGAATTTGGTAAAGTGGCAAAATACAAAATTAACACACAGAAATCGTTGCATTTCTATTCACTAACAATGGAAGATCAGAAAGAGAAATTAAAGAAATAATTCCATTTACCAACACATCAAAAATAATAAAATGCCTAGGAATAAACCTCCCTAAGGAGACAAAAGACCTGTACTCCAAAAACTATAAGATGCTAATGAAAGAAATTAAAAAAAAAAAAAACATTTGGAATGATATACCATGTTCTTAGATTGGAAGAACCAATATTGTGAAAATGAGTATACTATGCAAAGCAATCTACAGGTTCAATGCAGTTCCTATCAAATTAACAATGACATTTTTCTCAGAACTAGAAAAACAAAAAATCTTAAAATTTGTATAGAGACACAAAAGACCCCAAATAACCAAAGCAATCTTGAGGGGAAAAAAAAAAAAAACAGAGCTGGAGGAATTAGTCTCCTTGACTTCAGACTATACTGCAAGGATGAAGTCATCAAAACAGTATGATCCTGACACAAAAAATAGAAATACAAATCAACATAACAGAATAGAAACCCCAGAAATAAGTCCATGCACCTATGGTCAATTAATCTATGTCAAAGGAGTTGAGACTATAAAATGGGGGGAGTAGGGGAACAGCCTCTTCAATAAATGGTGTTGGGAAAATTGGACAGCTACATGTAAAAAGAAGTGAAATTAGAACATTCTTTCACACCATACACAAAAATAAGTTCCAAATGGATTAAAGACCTAAATGTGAGTCCAAACACTATAAAAATCTTAAAGGAAAATATAGGTTAAAAACTCTTTGACATAAATCATAGTAGTATCTATTTTGATCCATTTCCTAGAGTAATAGAAATAAAAACAAAAATAAACAAACAGTATTTATTTTTGTGACAGAAAAGTGTGCTTCTGGTTCAAGATGGCAGAGTAGAAGGATGTGTGCTCATCTCCTCCTGCTAGAGCACCAACATTGCCACTAGCTATTGAACAACCATTGACAGGAAGATGCCAGAACCCACCAAAAAATGATACTCCACATCCAAAGACAAAGAAGAAGCCACAGCAAGACAGTAGGAGGGGTACAATCAGGATAAAATCAAATCCTATAACCACCAGGTGGGTGATCCACAGACTGGAGAACAATAATACTGAAGAAGTTCTCCCACTGTTGTAGAGATTCTGAACCCCACATCAGGTTTCCCAGCCTGGAGACTCAACAAATTGCCTGGGAATCCCCAGGGAATCTGGCCTTGAGGGCCAGTGGGTTTTGATTATAGGGCCTCCAGAAGACTTGGGGCAACAGAGACTTCAGTCTTGGAGGGCACAAACAAAATTTTGTGTGCACCAAGACCCAGAGGAAAGGAGCAGTGGCCCCATAAGAGATTGAATCAAAACTACCTGCCAGTGTTGGAGGGCCTCCTGTGGAGGCCTGAGTCAGCAGGGGCTGGGACAGGGTCACTGGAAGTTTCCTCTTGGCATAAACCCTCTTGGAGTTCACCATTAAACCTACCATAGAGCCCAGAGATGCCAGGGTTGGGTTGTCTTAGGCCAAACAAATACCAGGGAGGGAGTGCAACCCCACCCATCAGCAGATAATTGGATTAAATACTGAGAAGGCCCTACACACCAGAGCAAGACCCAGTTTTTCCCATTGCCAGTTCCTCCCACCAAGAAGCCTACACAAGCCTCTTAGCCTCAGCCATCAGAAGGCAGACAGAAGAAGCTCTAGAAGAAGCACAGTCTCACAGTGGCTAAAACAAAAATCATATTACAGAAAGTTAATCACAATGAAAAAGCAGAAAGTCCAGATGAAGGGATGTTATAAAACCCCAGAAAAACAACTAAATTAAGGCAATCTTCCAGAAAAAGAATTCAGAATAATGATAGTGAAGATGATCCAGGATCTTGGGAAAGAATGGAGGCAAGAAAAAAGATAAGAATGGAGACAAAGATTGAGAAGATGCAAGAAATATTTACCAAAGACCAGAAGAAGAACTAAAGAACAAACAAACAAATGACTAATACACTAAAAGGAATCAATAGCAGAATAACTGAGGAAGAAGAAGAAATAAATGACCTGGAGGACAGAGTGGTGTAACTCACTGCCGCAGAACAGAATATAGAATGGAAAGAAATGAAGACAGCCTAAGACACCTCTGAGGCAACATTAAATGTACAAACACTTGCATTATAGGGGTACCAGAAGAAGAGAAGGAAAGGACCTGAGAAAACATTTGAAGAAATAATAGCTGAAAACTTCCCTAACATGGGAAAGGAAAGAATCAACCAAGTCCAGGAAGCATAGAGAGTCCCAGGCAAAAGAAACCCAAGGAAAACAACCCAAGACACACAGTAAATCAAACTGACAAAAATTAGAGACAGATAAAATATTAAAAGCGATAAGGGAAAAACAATAAATAGCATACAGGGAAACTCCCATCAGGCTATCAGCTGATTGCTCAACAGAAATTCTACAAGCCAGAAGGGAATGGCATGGTACATTTAAAGTGATGAAAGGGAAGAACTTACAACAAAGAATACTCTACCCAGCAAGACTCTCCTTCAGATTTGATGGAGAAATCAAAAGCTTTCCAGACAAGCAAAAGTTAAGAGAATTCAGCACCACCAAATCAGCTTTACAACAAATGCTAAAGGAAATTCTCTAGGCAGGAAACACAAGAGAAGGGAAAGACCTACAGAAAATAAACCCAAAACTATTAAGAAAGTGGTAATAGGATCATGGTAATATGGATAATTACTTAAATGTAAATGGATTAAAAGCACCAACCAAAAGACAAAGACTGGCTGGCTGGATGTCAACATGTGCATGTATGCACTTCCACTTACCACATCGCTCTACTTGACCCCTCCCCCTAATTGTATGTAATTATTTTACATTGTTCCCATTATGGCTTGCAATTATAATTACCTTTTATTTTTTGTCTGGCTATTGGTTATAAAACTGATAAACATTTTTTTACTATTATGATTATATAACTATTACTTAATACCATTGTATCATGATTGGTCAACAGAAAAATAATAGAACTCTATATATCACTAAACTAGGATCTAATAGAAAAGCCTGTAATCTCTTTTTAAAATCCATATGTATATGAGAATTTTTTTTTTTTTTTTTTTGAAACATACGAATGCTTAGGTATTGCTTTTTATCTCCAGAGCTCCAGATATGTTTCTAATGAGAAGTCATGTTTAAAAACAACTGGACTATTTGAAACTCCAATACTTTGGCCACCTGATGCGAAGAACTGACTCATTTGGAAAGACTCTGATCCTGGGAAAGATTGAAGGCAGGCCGAGAAGGGATTGACAGAGGATGAGACAGTTGGATGGCATCACCGACTCAATGGACATGAGTTTGAGTAAACTCCGGGAGTTGGTGACGGACAGGGAGGCCTGGCATGTTGCAGTCCATGGGGTTGCAAAGAGTTGGACATAACTGAGCAACTGAACTGAACTGAACTGGACTATTTGATGATCTCTTACTTTTGTCTAGTTTCACTTTTCATATTTCATAATCAGTGCTCCCAATTCATTTAGTTTGTGTTCTCCAATTTCTCCATCTCTTTTTTTCTTTTTGATGTTCTTTCTCAAGCCTTTATCAAGTGCAGTAGAAAAGCTTTTCTATACGTATATATAAATATGTATAATATATATTCTAGAAAATTTATGAATTTTTGCCTACCTAAAAATTTATGACATTTGATTTCACTTGTTTGACTTATTATGAATAGAATGCTAGATTTCTAATTGAAAAATAGATATGCAACAAGCAACAAAGGTTTACTGTATAGCATAGGGAACTATAGTCACTAACTTGTAATAACCGATGATGGAAAATGATTTCAAAAATAGTATATGTGTATTTGTGTAACTGAATCACCTTGCTGAACACCTAAAACATTGTAAGTCAACTATACTTCAATAAAATATATATATTTTAAGAAAAAGTGTGATAAGGTAATTAAGACTTTCAAAAATAAGACAATATATTAGCATAAATCTAGGAAGGAAAATGAAACAGAAGTATAAGTTCAAGAAGTTTACAAAACAATATCAGACAGAGGGAGGGATCAATAATGGTGACATAGTAGGCTCCTGAATATCCCTACTCTCACAGATGTGCTGAATGTACAGCTATATAAGGAGTATCTATCTCCCTGAAAGAAAGCCAGTTACTAGCTTAAATGACTCCTACACACTGGGCAAAAGAAAAAATTGAAATACATAAGAAGGGCAGAGACATCTCTCACCACAAAGCCCACTCCCAGAATAGTGCCATACAATTGGAAAGGAAGCCTCAATTCTTAACTTGTACTGAAGATCAAAGGGCTTAGACCACACATCTAGCCCTCTGAATTTTATTTCTACCACATGAGAGATGATCCTCAAAACACCTCTTAGCTCCTGAAAGCCAATGGGGCTGGAGTCTACAAAATTCACAGGACTAGAGCAAAGAAGCAGTTCCTAATGGGCAAGCATCAAAGTAGGTATCTCCTTAAGGGATCAATGCAAAAGGAAAGGGAAAAAAAAAAAAAGCTATCTCTAGGGGCATTCTAGTCTTTCCCTGAAAATGGTTTGACTGTATACTTTACAAGCTGCTGCCTGAGGGTCTGACTTCTAATTAGCATGATTCTGGAAGCTGGCTGTTATTTCATGGAGCCAGGGGATTCAGTGGACACTTCCACTGCCTTCTCCCAACAAGAAAACCAGGTCACTATCATCTCTAGAAGAAACTTGTTCAAGCCTGGTGCCCCAGCGTTTGCACCAGAAAAACAGGACCCTGGATTCCCTAGCTCTAATAGGGGCTTGTATTCATGAGTCCCACAGGAATGTAGCAAACTAACATGCAGTTTTTGGAAGCCCAATGGGCATGCCAACACTCACCAAAGCTATCCCCCAGGCCTCAGCACAAAAGAGGCAGCAAAAATGCCCAGTTCCCAGTCTTTAACTGTAAGGGGTTTGACTGCATCTTTTACAAGTTACAACTTGAGAGTCCAGCTTCTGATTAACACACACTTTGGTGCTAATTATGATCCTCTCTGGAGTCCAAAAGAGCCAGTGGGCACTTTCCCCACCTTCTCCTTCCTGCTCACTTCAACAAGAAAAGCAAGCCACTGATATCTCCCTATAAGGAGTTTGTACACATTTCTAGCACCCCGATTTTTACAGCTTGCAGTGTAGGGACTGGCTTTCAAATTACCTCGCTCTGATAGCCAACAGGCCTTGCATTCATGAGTTCCACAGGATTATGGCAAACAAAGGCAGTCTTTAAACACATGCACCCCCAACAATAATACACTCAAACTCACTGCAGATGGAACATGCAGAAATGCCCATTTCCCAGTTTCCCAGCTGCTGCCTGAGAATTTGGTTTCTAATCAGCTCACATTGAGGTGTTAACTGTTAACCCTCTTCTGTGGGTCTCTAATGGGTCTTAGTACACCCTCTACCACTCAGAGGAGCTTCTCAGTGGTAAAGAATCTGCTTGCCAGTCGAGGAGATACAAGAGACTCAGGTTTGATTCCTGAGTTGGGAAGATCCCCTGGAATAGGAAATGGCAACCCACTCCAGTATTCTTGCCTGGAAAATTCCATAGACAGAGGAGCCTGGCAGACACAGTCCATGGGATCACAAAGAAATGGACAAGACTGAGTGACTGGACCCACACATATACTACTACTCAGAGTTGCTAAGACCAAAGATGGAAGCTTGGACCAATACAAAGGTTTGAGAGACAACAAGGAGTTCAATCTAGGCTAGTTGATGAAGTTAATCTCCTACACAAAACTGGGAGAGGTGGCTGTTCTACCTAACATATAGAAACCAACACAGAGAGTCAAGGTGAATAAAGAAACAAAGGAATATGCTCTAAGCAAAAAGAACAAGATAAATCTCTAGAAATCAATCTTAATGTAGCAGAGATAAGTCATGGACATGATCATAAAGATATTTATCAGGGTAGAGCATTAATGAACAAAGTAAGAATTTCAGTAAATAGAAAATAATAAAATGTACTAAAGATATCCTAGAGCTGAAGAATTCAATAGCTGAACTAAAAAACTCAATATAAAAGGATTCAAATAGCAGACCAGGTCAATAGGAAAGGGAGTCGATGAGTTCAAAGATAGAGCAGTGGAATTATTCTAGTCAAAGAAGCCAAAAAAAAAAAAAGAATTAAAATATCTTAAAGGACCTATGGGACAACATTTATGGGATGTCAACTGGATCAATATACTCTTCTCCCAGAAAAGAGAGAGAAAGGTGCAGAAAGTTTATTCAAAGAAATATGGCCCCAAACTTTCTTCACCTGGGGAAAGAAACAAGCAGCCAGATCCAGGAAACTCAAAGAGTTCCAAAAAAGATGAATCTAAAGAGACCCACACCAAGATACACTATAATTCAACTGTCTAAAGTTAAAGACAAGGAGAGAATCTTAAAAGTACAGGAGAAAAATAATTTAAGTTCAAGGGAACACCCATAAATCTATCATCAGACTTTTCAGCCGAACTTCACAGGCCATTAAGGAGTGGCACAATATACTCAAAGTGCTGATAGAAAAAACCTGCCAACAAAGAATACTGAAACTGGCAAAACTGTTCTTAAGAACTGAAAGAGAAATAAAGAGTTTTCAAAACAAGCAAAAGCTGAAGGTGTTGCATACCACTAGACCTGGCTTATAAGAAACGTGAAAGGGAGTTCTTCAAGCTGAAGATGAAAATGAAAGTATAAAATTCTATGGTGAAAGTAAAAATTAATACATAAATTTAGAATACTCAAAGATTGTCATGGTAATGGGTAAATCACTTAACACTCTAGCATAAAGTTAAAAAAAATATTGACTGAAACTCCAATAATTTATCAATACACAATATAAAAGATGTAAACTGTGACATCAAACACATAAAATGTGGAAAGGGGAGTACAAAGACAAAGTGCTTTTGAATGCATCTGAATTTGTTTTAAAATAGACTGTTAAAACTAAACGTTTAAAATGTCAGTAGAGACAAAAGACTGGAAATTACATTTGCAACTAAGACATACAGTTAAAAAAATGTAGTTATCTGCTGCTAATATATGATGAGGTACCTAGATTCACCCAGGTATTTTAAGGGGTATGTGAGCAAAAACATTTGACCACCATTGCTCTAAGCTGCTTGAAGTTGCATCTTGGCTAAAGGCACTCATACTGTCTGCTGGATGCAAGTTGTTGGATGCCGTCTGTTGCTCCTGCTGCGACATCACACCTCCCATTTGCCTCAATGAACTTACTCTCTGCAGAGGTGTTCACCTGAACTTCCCCAGATTTCAAGAGTAACAGCAGAGGAAAAAAATAAAAGATTTTTACAGTAACTCAGTGGCCCAGAACCTCCAGAGACATGAGAATGTAGGTGGGGAGATTTCTGAGAGGAAGTGGGATCTTCATGTCTCTGTAACACCTGAGCATCTTGCGCCTAGCAAGCAGGCTCTCATGGTTACAACAATAAATTTCATCTCTAAGGACCAAATTATGTAGGGTGCCTTGTACCCACCTGAGCAAGACTTCTGAATCAGGAAGTAGGGTGAAAAACTCTTTCTATCAGGGAAGATCACAGGGTGATGAAGGCTTTGAAATCTCTCAAGGCCAGTAATGTACAATCTTGGTGCAAACTTCGGGCCTCCTTTTCGAGGCATGGGAACTGGCTATGCAAGCGATGATTATCAGAATGCTATTTTTAAAGTAAAAAATCATGTATTTCCGTAATTTAAATCCTTTCAACAATTTCCTGTAACTTTCAAGTTAACATTCAAACTCCTTAATTTAGCACTGAAGAACTTTACATGCTTGCCCCTGCCTTTCTCTCTAGCTTCATCTCTCAACACTCCCAGGAAACACTCTGCATTTATTCCACCATCCCATATGACCATCAGATCCCAGTTATGTTTGGCTATCGCCCCAACTCAATGACTATACAGATGCTAGTGTGTTTGCCTGGAAACCTCTTCCTGCTTCCTCATTTAATTTCTCTTCCTTCAAGACACAATTCAAGCATAATCTTCCAGGCCTCAAATTTTTATATTTTTCCTTCTTTATGCCCTCAAAGCAACTGTACTCCATTCATTTCATTGCATTGTATCCACTCATTCATTCACTTACTAGCTCTCCTTGTAATTTCCTAGCAGACAAAGCCTGCTACCATAGAGATAAATCAGTGAGTGAAATGAGAAATAAATTAATACATAAATGAAAAAAAGATTTACATGCAAGGAACACGGAAATAGAGGAGTTGTGATTTTGAAAAATAGCAAAAAATGAGGAAGCAGGAAGAAGAGCAGGGTAGAAATTGAAGAGACAGAAAGGCAGACGAAAGCGATAGCCTCTTCTTGCCTGCTTCTCATTACAACACACAGGCCTCTGTCCCTGCTCAGATGCCCATGGCCTGCTTTAACAGTCCAACAGGACTCAAAAATCAGCCCTGCCCCTCTTATTAGCTATGTGACAGGGTATAAATTACTAATCCTCCCTAATCCCCAGCTTCCTCATCTCTGAAACAGAGAACAGTATATTAACCTCTGTCATAGAGTTGTTTTGAAGATTAAAATGGGTAATGCTTATGAGGTACCTGACACGGTGCTGTGTATATAATAAACACATGACAAATGTTAGCTGAAAATGCATTTCTAGCTAATGTTGAGGAATAAAAGAAAAGCCTTTTTCTCAGGGCCCATAAAGCACATAGCCTGGACTAGGACATTGAACTAGTTTGACTTGGAATCATTCTCTGATCTAGGACATTTTAGCTCAGTGCTGAATGCAACAAAGAAAACTTAAATCAGCAATGCTACCATCATTTGAATTCACTCTTTAGCTGAAAGACACATTAATTGTAAGCTTGAGGTTGAGGTCAATAAGATTTTTCTATTTCTATGTTAATGATATAGTTTTAACATTTTGAGTTTAGAAAGCAAAAAAATATATGATATTGCCACATGAATGTCCTAAGGAACATCCTGCTCTACAGCAAAAGAAGCTTCACGTGTGCAGCCTGTTCCTCTCAAGCCTCTTGAAGTTGCCAAAATATTCTTCACAAATGAACAGTAACAGTGTTTGCCTATTGACCCAACCACTGGGTTGGTTTTGAAGGTAAAATATTACCCAGTTGGATTACTTATTATATCACTTTGGGCCAGATGCCTCTACCAGGCACCAAGTTCCTTGGTTGGTCACATATTAACAATCATCGTCTTGACATTCTAAACATGCTGCCTGATTAGTAGTTCCTGGCAGCAGTGACTGATAGCAGTTACTGGAATCTCTGCTTACTGAGTGATTACGTAATATCTACACCTAGCTGCATGGCTAGTCACGATATTTTGTGATGTTTGGACTGAAGAGTCTCATGTTCACCAGACTGATCTTATTTGTTGCACATATTTTATTTTTCCTGCCTTTGTGCCTTTGCTCACTCTCTTTCCTCCACCCAAAATGGCCTTTCTTCCTTTTCAAATTGCTCAAATTCTAGAAGTCTGTTAAGGTTCTATTCAAATGCTCCTTTTGTCTGTAAACCACCCAAGTTAAAAAACAGTTTGCTTCTGAGTTCCCACTGTACTTTATTTTCTGTAGAGTACTTTTTGTTTTATATCCTATATTTCCCTTACTAAATGATGCCTTACCCACAATTAGCACTAAATAAAAGTTCACTGAAGATATGAACGAGTGAGCCACTACAACTAAGGATACTATAGATTACTTGAAAATATAAACAGACATATCATTTAATGAAAACATCTTACTCCTTATGAGGAAATCCTGCTTCTAAATCAACAGCTAAATCCACTTCCTGATCATGTGCCTCCCAAAGGGTTTGGAAAAGAGATTCTAGACAGGTTAAATTCTAGAATTTCATCTCTGGCTTATTATAAAAATAGCCTGTCCTTGCTCCCAATTTTTAGACATTGAAACACTGCTCTAAGTAGTAGCAACAGAATGCAGAATTAGGGAGATATGGAAAGAGTGGATTTACATTGGTGCTTTGGAGTGAAAAAAAGAGCAAAGATGCTTTCCACTTGTTCCCTTTATTGATCTGCTTTTTCCCAGAGATGAGAGTCCTAGTGAGGTTACAGATGACCTAGAGTTAGAGCGTAAAATTGGGAGGCTAATAGAGGATGTTATATGGACTCAGTATTAGATGATATTAAGGAATCATTCTCAGATTGTCAGATTGAGTAATGGCATACTTATTGTGAAATATAAAAAGCTTATCAGTTAGAGACGCATGCTAAAAAATGACATGATTTCTGGGATTTGCTTTGAAATACTCAAGAGAACAGAGGAAGAATGGATAAAAATAACAAAATTGGCAAAATGTTGATAATTATTGAGCTGACTGACCAGTATTAGAAGTTCATTACACTATCCTCTATAGTCTTGTGTACCAAACCATTTCTACACTGGAAGTTATAAAACAAAAATAATCTTTTAAGGTAACAGTTATCCTCATATAGCTGATCCTCAAACTAGATGTTTGCCTAAAATCACAAATAAGGGTATGAAAAGGAATTTTTATTATCTAGATCACCAGTCTGTGCCATTTGATTTAATCCACACTATTCCAAATCACTGCTATGGGATGTTCTCTTTTAAGTAAGTCAGAAAGCTATACATGTGCAGCCTGGAAAAGATATCTGTGGTTTTAACTTCAAATAAGTTATTTACATTGTGTCTTTAATCAATATTTCAGGCATCATAGTAAACCTGTTCTTTGGTGTTTGTTTGCTGTTTCTTGAAGTCATAGTAATTAAAAAAAAATAAGTTATACTTTTAAAAGGAGAGAGGGAAAGATGAGGGGAAGGAGGATCAGAAATAGTCTATAGGTTAATAACTTTCCTGGTAAGATATCCTGGTAATAATCTAGGTGAGCACTTAATTATCTGGAAGATCTGGCCTTAATTAAAATTTAGCTCTGAACTATTAATCAACAGTGTCTTTTGCAGAAGTTAATTAATAACTCTGTACCTTTCTCCATCCTTTTTTCTAACAGCAGGCAAATGCCTAAGAAATTTAGAAATTTTTCCCTTAGATTTAATCAAAATAGTTCCAAATTTCTATTCAATGAATAATATAAGGAACCAAAAGTCTTTATTATATTAAATGTTACTTGCTGCCTTTGCAACAAATGCCATCAAAGACTGGAATCCTCACATATCTGAGGAACATATTTCTTCACTTCTGTTTTTTTCCTGGGATGAGCATGTATTTCCCTTCAAATCTATATATTGTTGGTCCCAACTTTACCAATCAAATGGTAGAAGTTGGTAGAAGTAATTTTATTGATTTGCCTAATAGGACTGGCTTGAATAAAATAAATTTATTGATTTGCTTAACAGAAATAGAATTTGCCTAATACAACTTACTTCAGAAAAAGAAACATTCCAGTTTAAAAAAAAAAAAAAAACTTTTTGAAGTCTTAACAAGCTGCTTTATTGTTGGCTACTTGCATAGAAAGGATTTTATAATTTGGTGACCTAATAGTGCTTCAACAGATCAAAGCTTTAAGAATTGGAATTGACTGAGGTAAGCTTAAAGGAACCAACAAAAACTTTGAAACTGGTATCAGACTATATTTTCAAATGTCTCTGTATATCTCTGACTATTGTAGACATCAAAATGCTTCAGAAAAAAATATATAATTTAGTATTTCTTAATACATTTACTTATAGAACTGAGATATTATTAATGGTGGCTCAGACAAGTAAAGAATCTGCCTGCAATATGGGACACCCAAGTTTGATTCCTGGATCAGGAAGATCCCCTGGAGAAGGGAATGGCTACCCATTCCAGTATTTTTGCCTGGAAAATTCCATGAACAGAGGAGCCTGACAGGCCATAGTCCATAAGGTTGAAAAGAGTGGGACATGACTGAGCGACTAAAACTTTCACTTTTCACCTGAACAAAGGACTTCATGGTCAAGTGAAGCTGGAGAAATTCTGGGTCAAACAAAGTTCAACCGTCTTCTCACTTTGGGACTTTCTGCTGCTGCTGCTGTTGCTGCTAAGTCACGTCAGTCGTGTCTGACTCCGTGTGACCCCATAGACGGCAGCCCACCAGGCTCCCATCTCTGGGATTCTCCAGGCAAGAACACTGAAGTGGGTTGCCATTTCCTTCTCCAATGCGTGAAAGTGAAAAGTGAAAGTGAAGTCGCTCAGTCATGTCTGACTCTTCACAACCTACCAGGCTCCTCCGTCCATGGGACTTCCCAGGCAAGAGTACTGGAGTGGGTTGCCATTGCCTTCTCTGTTGGGACTTTCTAGTCTCTTTAATATGATAATAGTACTATGAACCTATAGGAAGGGAAATGTCATATAAAAGTGCCATTCAGAAATTACCTTGTGAAACTAGTGTTCCAAAAATATATTGATGGCTATGACCTGAAAATACATCCAGGTACACATACAAACACACACACAGACACACACACACACATTGCTATCAACATACTAGAAGACATGAGTGAGCCATTTTTTGCACTGGTGTAAACAAGTATAAAGGCCAATAAAATCGTGTGCCAGCAAGACAAAGAGTATCTCCCTTTCATTCAAAGAAATAAGAGAGATCTATTTTTCCAGCATCCCTTTGGACTGTGGCTTCTGGGCAGCTATTTCCTTCCTGCTGTGAAAACATTGAATCCAGGAACTAAGAAACTGATAAGGAAAGAGATGTCCTCTATGCTGCCTTTAGGTTAAGAACATTTAGTACTATGTGGCAAAGAAGCAGGCTGCCTGTAAACTCCAGGAAACTTACTAAGATCTAGCCCTGATTCTGCAAAACCTGGAAATGAATTCATAGATAAATTACTTTTTTTCTTTTAAGTTTCCTCAATTAGAGTAAAACAAATCTTTCTTAGCTACTTTAAAGGCCATAGTTATATACTCAAAGAACATTTAGTTCACACTGTGAGTTAAAATAATAAAAAGAACACAAGGAAACCACAAAAAAGAAAATTGTTCTTTTATTGTTGTTCAGTCACCCAGTGGTGTCTGACTCTGGCTGCATGGACTGTAACATATCAGGCCTCTCTGTCCCTCACCATCTCCCAAAGTTTGCCCAAGTGATGCCATCCATCCATCTCATCCTCTGAAACCCTCTTCTCCTTCTGCCCTCAATCTTTCCCAGCATCAGGGCCTTATCCAGTGAGTCAGTTGTTTGCATCAGATGACCAAAATACTGGAATTCAAACTTACAGGCCAATATTATTGATGAATACATATACAAAAATCCTCAACAAAATATTAGCAAACAAAAATCAACAATACATTAAAAGAATCAAATGGAATTATCCTACAGATGCAAGGATGGTGCAATATTTTCAAATTAGGCAATGTGATATACCATATTAACAAAATTAAGAGTAAAAAAATCACATGGTCATCTCAATAGATGCAGAAAAAGCTTTTGAAAAAATTCAACATCCATTTATGATAAAAAAAAAAAAACTCTCAACAAAGTGTGTATAGAGGAAATATACCTCAACACTGTTGTTGTTGTTCAGTCACTAAGTCATGTCTGACTCTGCAACCCCATGAACTGCAGCACAACAGGCTTCTCGGTCCATCACTATCTCCTTAAGTTTCCTCACACTCATGTCCACTGAGTCAGTGATGCCATCCAACCATCTCTTCCTCCGTTACTCCCATTTCCTCTTGCCCTCAATTTTCCCCAGCATCAGGGTCTTTTCCAGTGAGTCAGCTCTTTGCATCAGATGGCCAAAGTACTGGAGCTTCAGCTTCAGCATCAGTCCTTCCAGTGAATATTCAGGGTTGATTTCCTTTAGGATGGACTGGTTGAATCTCCTTGCTGTCCAAGGGACTCTCAAGAGTCTCCTCCAACACTACAGTTCAAAAGCATCAGTTCTTTAGCACTCAGCCTTCTTTATGGTCCAACTCTCACATCTATACATGACTACTGGAAAAATCATAGCTTTGACTATACAGACCTCTGTCAGCAAAGTGATGTCCTCTGCTTTTTAAAACACTGTCTAAGTTTGACAAAGCTATTCTTCCAAGGAACAAGCAACTTTCGATAATAAAGGCCATATGTGACAAGCACATGGCTAACATACTCGACAGTGAAAAACTGAAAGCAATTCCTCTAATGTCAGGAACAAGACACTCTCACCATTCTTATTCAATATACTACTGGAAGTCCTAGCCATGGAAATCAGACAAAAGAAGAAAAAAAGAAAAAGAATCCAAATTGGAAATGAAGAAATGAAACTGTCACTGTTTGCAGATGACATCAAGGAACTACTAGAGCTCATTAATGCACTCAGTAAAGTTACAGGATACAAAATTAATATACAGAAATCTGTTGCATTTTTATACACTAAAAGCAAACTATCAGGAAGACAAATTAAGGAAACAATTCCATTTACCATCAATTAAAAAAAAAACAACAACAATTTAGGAATAAACCAACTGTACTTGGAAAATTACAAGATGCTGATGAAAGAAATTAAAGATGACAAAAACGAATGGAAAGATATACCATGTTTATGGATTGGAAGAATTATTATTGTTAAAATTATACTCTCCAAGGCGATCTACAAATTCAGTACAATACCTATCAAAATACTGTGGCATTTTTTCACAGAACTAGATCAAATAATTCTAAAATGTGACTGGAAACACAAAAGACCCCAAATATCCTAAACAATCTTGATAAGGAATAGTGCTGAAGGAATCACATGCTCTGATTTCAGACTAAAATACAAAGCTACAGTAATCAAAACAATGTGATACTGGCACAAAACAGACACACAGATTAACGGAACAGAATAGAGAGCTCAGAAATAAACCCACATTTACATGGTCTGTTGGCTTGTACTGTGGGGAAGACAGCCTCTTCAATAAATGGTACTGGGAAACTGGAAAGCTAGATGCAAAAGAATCAAGATGGACTACTTTCTCACACCACATACACAAGTTAACTCAAAATGGATTAAAGACTTAAATATAAAACCTGAAACTATAAAAACCCAGAATAAAACAGGAAGTACACTCTTTGACATTGATCTTAGCATTATTTTCTGGTTTTGTATTCCCTAGGCAAGGGAAACAAAAGCAGAAGTAAATAAATGGGACTACAGCAAACCAAAAAGCTTTTTCACAGCCAAGGAATTATCAACAAACTGAAAAGGAAGCCTATTAAATGGAAGAATATATTTATAAATGATATATCACTAAGGGGATTAACAAAAAATATACAAATAACTCATATAATTCAATATCAAGGGGGAAAAAAAAGAACCTATTTAAAAAATGGGCAGAGGACCTGAATAGACATTTTTCCAAAGAAAACACACAGATGGCTGACAGACACATGAAGAGATGCTCAACATCATCAAGCATCCAGAAAATACAAATCAAAACTGCAATGAGATAATACCTCACACCTGTCAGAATGGCTGTTTCCAAAAGAACAAAAAATAACAAGTGCTGCCAAGAGTGCAGAGAAAATGGAACCCTCTTGCACTGTTGATACGTTTGTAAATTGGTGCAGCCACTATGAAAAACAGTACGGAAACTTTCCAAAAATTAAAAATAGGGCTGTCATATGATCTAGCAATTTCACTTCTGGGTATCTAGCTGAAGAAAACAAAACCACCAATTTGAAAGGATATATGCACTCCTGTATTTATTGCAGCATTATTTATGATAGTCAAGATATGAGAGAAATCTAAATATCCATTAATAGACAAATAAAGAAGATATGGTGTGTACACACTCACACAATGGAATACTACTCACCATAAAAAAGAAAATCTTGCCATTTCTGATATCATGGACAATCTAGAGGATATTTTGCTAAGTGAAATAATATTAAGTCAGAAAAAGAAAAATCTCACACATATATGGAATTAAAAACAAACAAATAAAACAAAAACAAAAATAGACTCATAGATACAGAGAATAAACAAGTGGTTGCCAAAAGAGTAGAGGGTGAGGGAGGGTGGCCAAAAATAGATGTAGGAGATTAAGAGGTACCAGCCTCCAGTTGTATAGTAAATAAGCCATAAGAATGCAATGTATAGTGTAAGGTATATGATCACTAGTATAATAGCTTTCTATAAAGTTATATGGTTATTAGAAGTCATGATCAGTTTATATTTTCATAGGTCAAATTATTATTTAGTATACTACAAACTGATAAAATACTAATTTCAATAAAATTAATTTAATTTTTACTTCTTTTTAACTTAAAAAGTGAATCTGCAAGTCCTAAGTCCTAAAAATTTCAAACATCACAGTCCCTTTAAAGATTCTAAACTAGTAGTAGTCAGGACTAACTAGGAAAAAGGCATACTCAGCCAACACCTGTGGCTTTTGATGGAAAAGGGCTGTTTCATCTTGATCCTGAGGTGGACAGAGAGGTATGTTTGCAGAAAGTCACCAGTGATCAGTACAGCCCTTTATAACCTCCCCTCTATTGAAGACAAACTGACAATATATCTAAAGACATAGACTCGTGGGTTTTCATCTTTCTGCTTTCTTTCTCTCAGTTTTACCTCTCCTCCATGCAGCCCAATGCAGCCTCTACCTGGATCATTCCACTGTAGTCTGGGTGCCAGCTTCAGCTCTACTTATACGATAGCTGCATCAAAGTCTAAGAGGAACTATGTTGGCAATGATTGCCAGGCCAACTGTAGCAGCTACTGGGGAAAGAATTGAGAGTTAAATCTAAGCCCATAGAATGTAGGAAGATAAAAGTTAGGTGCAATCCTACCAGATGGAGCAACAGAGCTAAGATTGAAGAGCAGAGGGTAGATTTCAACAAGGTCAGAAATAAAATCCAACTATGACAACAATATAATACATATGGAGAAATGGAAATTTTGGAGGGTCTTAAAAGCAGCCAGAGCCCTCAAAGACCCACCATCAAACTTGATTTATTATAACAAATCTAGTTTCTAGGTTATGACAGACCTGAGCAAACAGTAGGTTATCTGTAATCATTGTTAAAGCATTCTCATACTATTCACCCATGCTACTTTTCTAAACAATATGTATCTACAAATAAGCTCTTTTGGAGTTTTTTTAGAATCATCCATATTGAGAAAAAAACCTGGAGGCCATAATTTAAAAAAAAAAAAGGTATAAATCAAATCTTTGTCTTTTAGAAGTAAACATCCTGATAAGGATGAACTGGAAATGATTAATGCTTTTCTTCTTTCCTTGCCAAGAAACAGGCATTTGCTTAATTGAATAGAGACAGAAAAGCTTGTTCTCCATATATGGTATGGAACCCAAGCTATTTTTATAGGCAGAAAAAAAAAATCAAGTTCTCAGATTATCTATGGAAGTAGTCCAACGCTGGAATAACACCATTCTCCTTAGTGGTTTTCCATGAAACTATTTGACTTGTGTTTGTTACACGTCAGATACAAAGCTGGTTCAAGTGAATCCTCTGTCCCATAACTCCATGGATACCACAGAAATTTCTGTATGAGGATAGGAACCACAGATAAATGTGGAGAAGTAAAAAGGAGAGCATATAACAAGGGAAAGACTTTAACAGGAGATGTAAATCCATGGAGGATTTTTTAATGTATTTTTTGCTAGAATACTGAAACCCTGATAGAGTCTTCCCATGCTGTTATGAAGACAGCAAGCAGTTTCTGTGCTATCTTTCTGCCAGGTCTGCTTCCCTTTGTGGTCACTTTTTATTCTTACACCCCTGAGAATTTAATCCAACTAGACTTCTCGCACACAACCCTTGTTTATTTAGTATAGATTATGTTAAAATCTGTATTGAAAGAATGAGTAATTAAATTAATGAGTAGCTTAAATATTATTTGTCCTATTTACTTTGCCACCTCCTTCCTTTTGTTATTCTTTTTCTGGAATGTTTTATCATTTATTTTACACTTTACAAATTGTATATGGAAAATTATTTTGGCATTGTTAAAAGACAAAATTCAACTGAGCAAATTTTAAAGATCTTATTGGCTTTATTCAGAAATGTATGAACTAGGCAGTGTCTCATCTAGCAGATAGAAAGAAGCTCTGAGGAACTGTATGAAAGATCTTTACAGGCAGAAGGGACCAGGAACAAGCTAAAACATGGATTGGTTGTGGCAAGATCATTTCCTTTTAGGGGATGGCAGGGGTCTATCCAGAGAAGGCAATGGCACCCCACTCCAGTCCCCTTGCCTGGAAAATCCCATGGACGAAGGAGCCTGGAAGGCTGCAGTCCATGGGGTTGCTGAGGGTCGGACACAACTGAGCGATTTCACTTTCACTTTTCACTTTCATGCATTGGAGAAGGAAATGGCAACCCTCTCCAGTGTTCTTGCTTGGAGAATCCCAGGGACAGGGGAGCCTGGTGAGCTGCCGTCTATGGAGTCACACAGGGTCAGACACGACTGAAGTGACTTAGCAGCAGTAGAGGAGTCTATCAGGAAGATTGCCTCACGAGTGCACACCAGGTGATTCCTGATTGACTGGTTTAAGATTCCATTTCTGGGAGAGGATGAAACGGAAACTAATTGTCAGTTTGGTGACGTGGGGTTTAGTGTAACTGACTCCATTTTGAGCCTGTTGTCTTGTTTTTAACAGTTACATAGTAAAGGAAGTTTTGTTGAATATTTGTATTCTGTGTACTCTGCATTTGGGGGGACTTTTTTTCTATCTTCCATATTCAATGAAACCTCCCAAAAGTATATTGGTCACTTTATTTCTATATTTGTTAATGAAATTCAACAAACTCTTCTTTATAAATCCCTCTTTTTCCTACTTTGCAAGAGATTGGAAGTCACAATAATGACAATGTTGTCTTAGTTTCAAATCTTATTCAAAAAAATTCTAGCCCAATTTTCATGAATGCACATTTGGTATGTATCTGTTGGTTTTTGTAAACAAAGCAATACAGAAAAATACAAATAGTAGGATGACTATATCCTAAGGTTCAGCATTCAGAGATTTCCAGTATTAGCATTTTACTGAACATGCACATGGAGAAACAGTAAAAACAGTGGCTGACTTTATTTTTAGGGGCTCCAAAATCACTGCAGATGATGATTGCAGCCATGAAATTAAAAGATGCTTACTGCTTGGAAGGAAAGTTATGACCAACCTAGACAGCATGTTAAAAAGCAGAGACATTACTTTACCAACAAAGGTCCATCTAGTCAAGGCTATGGTTTTTCCAGTAGTCATGTATGGATTTGAGAGTTGGACCATAAAGAAAGCTGAGTGCTGAAGAATTGATGCTTTTGAACTGTGGTGTTGAAGAAGACTCTTGAGAGTCCCTTGGACTGCAAGGAGATCCAACTTGTCCATCCTAAAGGAGATCAGTCCTGGGTGTTCATTGGAAGGACTAATGTTAACCTGAAACTCCAATACTTTGGCCATCTGATGTGAAGATCTGACTCATTTGAAAAGACCCTGACACTGGGAAAAATTGAGGGCAGGAGGAGAAGGGGATGACAGAGGATGAGATGGTTGGATGGCATCACTGACTCAATGGACATGAGTTTGGGTAGACTCCGGGAGTTGGTGATGGACAGGGAGGCCTGGCGTGCTGCAGTTCATGGAGTTGCAAAGAGTCAGACACGACTGAGCGACTGAACTGAACTGAACTTAGTATGTACACCCCAATTTTTCTCTGTTTTTAGACATATATGGAAATGAATATAGAGTTTTATACAAAGGGTATCTTTTTATTCATGCTGTTCAAAACAATGTTTTTTCACTAAAGCATATCTTGGGCATAATTCCATATTCATAAATATAGAACTCCTGTAGCCTGTGAGGTTGAGTGTAATCTGGCCCCACCTACATCCTATTTCATCTGCGACTTCTCTCTCCTTTACACATCCCACTTCTACTGACCTCCTTGCTAGTCCCCAAGCACACAAAGCTTCTGGCTATCTGAGGGCTTTTATATATTCTGTTTCCACGTTCTCATAATGCTCTTCCTCCAGAACTCAAGACTTCAAGGACAATGAGCATTACTGCAGAATAACTTACATATCATCAACTTATACTTTCTAACAGAAAAAAAAAAAAAAAACCCACTGAAATTTCCTCCAGAACATAGCAAGAAGCATCACAGTTATTGCTTGTAAGTTAAAGCTTTAAGCCAGTTGGCCATAGCTAATAATATAAACTGCAAGAGAGCTGCTAAAGTCTAAGTTTTAGGCAACATAAGCTTCCAATTAGCTCAATTTATGTTGTGAGAAATATTTAAAGTACAGTTTAAATGATGAAGTCCTTAAGACATAAAAATAGTGATAAAAAGCTTTTTTCCAAAATTCTACTGATCAATAACCAATCCTTCAATGGGATTTATAGCCTGATTTTCTACGAGTAATTGTAAATATAAATAATATTATCATTTGAGAAGAAAGATTTATCTCTTCTATGAGGAAAAATTCCATTTTTAGAAACATTTGTAAATGATGACCTGGTTCAATTACCATGAATACCTTAGAAATCAGATGAAAAAAGAGACCAGTGATTTTAAAAGTCATATGATAAAAAGGAACTCATTTCAAATAAAAAATGAAAAACACTCTTTTGAGAGGGGACTTTTTTTTGGGGGGGGGGGTTCTTTCTCAGTCGTAAACCTGCAGGGCTCTAAGACTCATCTAGGAGTATTCATTTACTGCAGCCTGGAAAAAAGTGTGAACATTAAAGCTTGAAAATGTATACAATAAGAAGCAATTGGTAGAAAAACTTTGCTGAAGGATTCCCCATGAAGTTCTCGTAGTTCACTTAACTAAAAATGTATTTTTTGATTTAAAAGCTATTTGAAATTAAACACTTTCTTCCTCCAGCTGAATCATAATTTTTTAGGCAATTTGTGATTTGTAGTTGCTCCTAAGTAACTATTAAATATGGACTTGTTACCTCTACCCAGAACTTGAACCAATTTAGAGAGTAAAGTACAGTTAATTTTATGACTTTATAGAAAATTCACTTGTGGAAACACCTCCTGTAATTCAAGTATTGCATTGAGCATTCTTAAATTGCCTGCAGTCAAATGATGAGATTAATAATGTTGGAGATGGTTGTTTTGTACTCCTGGGGTAGATCAGGGTTTTTTTTTGTTTTGTTTTTTTTTTTGCCCTTTTATTAAGTACACTACAAGGACTGCAGTTTTCAGAGGCCCTCCCTTTACTTTCTAAAAATCAGTAATCAAATTCTCCCATTCTATTTGCACAGCATAATAGTCAGTCTTTCAGATGACCTTCTAAATATTTTTAAAGGTCCCAATGACTGCTCATATACATTCCAAAAGCCTGTGTAGGCTATTATGTGCATGCGCGTGTGTGTGTGTGCATGTGTGTGTGTGTGTGTGCATATTTGTAAGTCACTAAGTCGTGTCTGACTCTTTGTGACCACATGGACTGTAACCCACCAGGATCTTCTGTCCATGGGATTCTCCAGACAAGAATACAGGAGTGGGTTGCCATTCCCTTCTCCAGGGGATTTTCCTGACCCAGGGATCAAACCTAGGTCTTCTGCATTGCAGGCAGATTCTTTATCATCTGAGCCATCAGGAAAGCCAAGCAGGTTATTATATATTCACTGCTGATGCTCCACGAATCTCTGTTGCTACACCTCTCAAGTGTCCAGGCTTCTTTACTGAAGATTAGGACATTAAAAAGGGAAATTAAAAGTCAAACTAAAAGCTTAAAGGACAATAAAGAACAAAAACGGTATGGACCTAACAGAAGCAGAAGATATGAAGAAGAGGTGGCAAGAATACACAGAATTATACAAATAAGATCTTAATGACCCATATAACCATGATGGTGTGATCATTCACCTAGAGCCAGACATCCTGGAATGTGAAGTCAAGCGGGCCTTAGGAAGCGTGATTACGAACAAAGCTAGTGGAGGTGATGGAATTTCAGCTGAGCTATTTCAAATCCTAAAAGATGATGCTGTGAAAGTGCTGCACTCAATATGTCAGCAAATTTGGAAAACTCAGCAGTGGCCAGAGGACTGGAAAAGGTCGGTTTTCATTCCAATCCCAAAGAAAGGCAATGCCAAAATATGCTCAAACTACCGCACAATTGCACTCATCTCTCACACTAGCAAAGTACTGCTGAAAATTCTCCAAGCAAGGCTTCAACAGTACATGAACCAAGAGCTTCCAGATGTTCAAGCTGGATTTAGAAAAAGCAGAGGAACCAGAGATCAAATTGCCAACAGGATCATCGAAAAAGCAAGAGAGTTCCAGAAAAACATCTATTTCTGCTTTATGACTATGCCAAAGCCTTTGACTGTGTGGATCACAATAAACTGTGGAAAATTCTTCAAGAGGTAAGAATACCAAACCACCTTACCTGCCTCCTGAGAAACCTGTATGCAGGTCAAGAAGCAACAGTTAGAACTGAACATGGAACAACCGCCTGGTTGCAAATTGGGAAAGGAGTACCATCAAGGCTGTATATTGTCACCCTGCTTATTTAACTTATATGCAGAGTACATCATGAGAAACGCTGGGCTGGATGAAGCACAAGCTGAAATCAAGATTGCCGTGAGAAATATCCATTATTTCAGAAATGCAGATGACACCACCCTTGTGGCAGAAAGCAAAGAGGAACTAAAGAGCCTTTTGATGAAAGTGAAAGAGGAGAGTGAAAAAGCTGGCTTAAGTAAAGTAAGCCAGAAAGAAAAACACCAATACAGTATACTAACGCATATATATGGAATTTAGAAAGATGGTAACAATAACCCTGTATACGAGAAAGCAAAAGAGACACTGATGTATAGAACAGTCTTTTGGATTCTGTGGGAGAGGGAGAGGGTGGGATGATTTGGGAGAATGGCATTGAATCATGTATAATATCATATATGAAACGAGTCACCAGTCCAGGTTCGATGCACGATACTGAATGCTTGGGGCTGGTGCACTGGGACGACCCAGAGGGATGGTACAGGGAGGGAGTGGGGAGGAGAGTTTAGGATGGGGAACACGTGTATACATGTAGTGGATTCATGTTGATATATGGCAAAACCAATACAATATTGTAAAGTTAAAAAATAAAATAAAATATATTTAAAAGAAAAAGCTGGCTTAAAACTCAACATTCAAAAAACAAAGATCATGGCATCCTGTCCAATCACTTCTTGGCAAATAGGTGGGGAAACAATGGAAACAGTGACAGATTTTATTTTCTTGGTCTCCAAAATCACTGCAGATGGTGACTGCAGCCATGAAATTAAAAGATGCTTGCTCCTTGGAAGAAAAACTATGACAAACCTAGACAGCATATTAAGAAGCAGAGATATTACTTCGCTGACAAAGGCCCATCTTGTCAAATCTATGGTTTTTCCAGTAGTCATGTATGGATGTGAGAGCTGGACTATAAAGAAAACTGAGCACTGAAGAATTCATCTTTTGAACTGTGGTGTTGGAGAAGACTCTTGAGAGTTCCTTAGACAGCAAGGAGATCCAACCAGTCAATCCTAAAGGAAATCAGTCTTGTATATTCATTGGAGAGACTGATGCTGAAGCTGAAACTCCAACACTCTGGCCACCTGATGCAAAGAGCTGACTCATTGGAAAAGAGCCTGATGCTGGGAAAGATTGAAGGCAGGAGGAGAAGGGGACAACAGAGGATGAGATGGTTGGATGGCATCACTGACTCGATGGACATGAGTTTGAGCAAGCTCTGGGAGTTGGTGATGGACAGGGAAGCCTGCACCATGCTGCCATGCATGGGGTTGTAAAGAGTTGGACATGAACTGAAAAGCTTAAAAATATATATCACCTATTTCTCCTTCTTGAGACAACTGGTCATATCTCTTCAGTGGAAGGCTCTCACCTGGACTTCTCCCTCTTTAGTGTTGTGGCTTGCTGACATCTGCTAGGTCCATATTACCTCTCATAGACTGAAGTACCCCAAAGGAGCCCTCAGTTTCTATTGCTCCCCCCTTAATAATCATTAGATCATAAAATCTGCAGAAACAGCACCCTGCCCACAACAGAGTCAAGGTTTCCTGTTATAGAACAGATGAGCTTTTCCTTGTCCCTAACTTTCCATTCCAGAGTGGCAGTTTGGGTTTACCTACGCATAATTTGAAGTGTCATCTAAATTTTTTTCAAAAATAAAAGCAAAATATTGACTAAAAGATAAATTATGCCTCCAACCTTAGTGCAACAGAGAAAACCACTAACAGCTTTAAAATAGTAACCTGATAGTTCAAATGAATTAATTAGATATACAATGTGGATAGATCTAGAAAAATGTTTAATGTTGTAGAATATTATGAAATACTTTATGTAAATATATTTATACAAATAGGCGGTAAGTATATAGAAACATGAACAGGAGTCTCTTCACCAATCAACTATCAGCTGTCTCTGGGAAACAAGATAAGAGAATGGCATTGGGAAGGTGATACAAATAGCCTTCAACTCTATAAGATCTTATTTTCAAAAAGAAAATGAAAATAAATATGGCAAAATACGAACATAAACCAAAGTGGTAGGTAAATGAATGAATAAATATACTTTCTGATTCTGGTATTTGTAGAGTAGCTTGTAGCAGAGAAACCATCCCATAGATAACAATCATAAACTATGGGACAGGATATAAGAAACAGCTCTTCAAAGTCACTGCAGAGTGACCAGAGGAGGGAAGAAAGTGAAAGAGGGATTTTATTGTGTATAATCTCTGTATATAAGACATTTCCACTAAGGATATTCCCTAGTCTGCATTCACCAAGAATTTAAGGAGAGGCTTGTCGGTATTAGCTATCAGAGGACAGAGTTTGGCCCCAAGGACCCAGTGAAAAACAACAATTAGAAGGCTGGAAGAAGTTAGCAGAGATGTGATTTGCTGTACTCTGTAAGGAAGAAAGGATTAAAGTCTTGAGGCTTGATAAACATCTTGGGCTTCCCACATACTTCACCCAAACAAAACTAAAAACCAGTCTTCTATCTATCAAACGTAAAATCAAATTTCAGTTTATCATCCACTAATTTAATTTCTTGCCATGTTATTATAACTAGACATAGTGAATGATACCTCATAGCAATTCTGGATTCTATTGTCTTCCTCTGAACTATGTTGATTTGTTTTTCTAGCAGGCCTGCTCTGTTATTATAACCAGAAACAGTGAATGATACAATATGGAGACTCTAGATTCTATTATCATCCTCTGAAGCATGTTGATTTGTTTTTCTAGCAGACAGTTAAATTACTAAGTAAATCATCCCAATTCCCAGGCACTTCCACAATGGTTGTGGTGATGATGACAACAGTGGTTGGGCAGAAAAGAGGGTAACCCTTCTCTCTGGCCAGATGGCCTGGTTCTTAGTGGAGTCAAGAATGTACAAGGAATCCCATTGCTTGTTTCTCTTTATATAGCCACTGCTTAACCCCAGGGGCAGAGGCAATTATGGGAAAGGTACAAGAGAGTGAGGAGACTAAAGCCCTAGATTTATTGCCAGAGAAATGGGAGGTGGATTGGATACTAGGAGCCAGAAACTATCAGGTACATTATAGAGCAAATGGAGCTAAAGATTCCATATAGTTTTGTATGAATGCTCAGGTGCACTTTAAAGCTGTGACTTCACAGATCTAACCTCAAAAAGCATATCAAAGGCTCTGATAAATGACCAGGCAGATCACTGACCAGATCCCAGACTAGCCACTGACGATGCTCACCATCAGACCAATCAGAAAAGCACTCTACAGACTGAAAACTAACCTGATTTGTAGTCATAGTTCACAGAAGGTGAGTAGGATCTAAACTTAACCAGGTTGATGTCCTGTTAAAAGAAAAAAAGAAAAAATTTCCCATGTGATTTAAACAAGACCTAGTGTCACATAACAGAACATTCAAAATATACAGGATACATTCCCAAAGTACTTGACACACAAAACACTAGGAAAATCTGAACATCTTGAAAAGGAAAGGCTATGCCAAATGCTAATCCAAAGATGATATGGATGTTGAAATTTTCAGATAACAGTTATAAAGCAGCTATTATCACTATGCTCCAGAAGTAAAGTATATAAGAAACAAATAGAAATATGGGGATGGAAATCTTAGTATACAACTAGAATATGTAAAAAAATATATTAAAAAACAAATGGAAATTTTAGAATTAAAAAATATAATAATAAAATTTTAAAATTACTGAATAAGTTCAATAGAAAAGTGGAGGTGATAGAAGAAAGTCTTAATAAACTTGAAAAGGATCTAAATAGAAGCTATCTAATATGAATAAAAAAGAGAAAAACAAGATTTTTAAAAATAAGCATAACTTGAAGGGGCTATAAGACAATATCAAAAGATCTAACATTTATGCTATTTAAAACTCAAAAGAAAAGGGGAAAAAAGAGGCATAGAGAAAAACATTTGAATAAATAATGGCTGAAAACTTCCTAAATTTGGAAAAAGACATAAACTTACAGAATTAAGCTCAATGAACCCCCAAACAGGATAAACTAAATGAAATTTATGCCCAGACACATCATCACCAGACTTCTGAAAAGTAAAAACAAAACAAAATAAATTTCTCAAAAGCAGCCAGAAAAAAAGCAATGCATTATATAACAATGCATTACATAATTCTCCAGGCAAGAATAGATGGGAACAACAATTGGAAATGCCACAGACTTCTCATGAGAAACCATGAATGCCTGAAGGGCATAATTTTTAATGTGTTGAAATAAAAGATCTATCAATTAAGAGTCCTACATCCAGGACTCTTACCCTGGATCCTGCCCTGACAAATGAAGAAAAAATTGAAACATTACCAGGTGAAGAAAAACTAAAAGAATCTGTCAGCAGCAGACTTACTCTGAAAGAAATGCTAAAGGAAGATCTGTAGGAAAAAAAGGAAGCTTGAAGCTTTGAAAGTGAAGGAAGATCAACAGAAGTTATAACTATCTGAATAAATATGACACTATTTTTCTGCTAAGTTCTTTAAGTAATTATGATAGGTAAAAGCAAAAATTATAACATTGTGCCATGGGGTTTCAATATATGCCAATATAATACATATGAAAATTATAACATTAAGGGTTCTATATGTGGTAGGATTTCTACATATACCATGTGAGGTGATAAAATATTAATTTTAAGTAGACTGTACAAGTTAAGTATAAATGTATTACAATTTCTAGAGCAACTATGAAAATACACACAAAAACACACACAGAGGGATAGCTAAAAACTCACGTGTATACCTGTGGTCGATTCATGTTGATATATGGCAAAACCAATACAATATTGTAAAGTTAAAAAATAAAATAAAAAACTCAATGTGCTAAGTCACTTCAGTCATGTCTGACTCTTTGCGACCCTATGGACTCTGTAGCCTGCCAGGCTCCTCTGTCCATGGGGATTCTCCAGGCAAGAATACTAGAGTGGGTTGCCATGCCCTCCTTCAGGGGATCTTTCTGACCCAGGGATCCACCCTGTGTCTCTTATTATGTCTACGCACACTGGCAGGCGGGTTCTTTACCACTAGCACCACCTGGGAAGACCTAAAAACTTAATAGATAAATTAAAAGGGAATACTAAGAAAACATTTAAATACCACACAAGAAAACAGGAAAGTGAAACAGAGGAACAAAACTCAGAGAAAAACAACAGAAAAAAAATGATAAAGCAGGCAACCCACTCCAGTGTTCTTGCCTGGAGAATCCCAGGGACGGGGAGGCCTGGTAGGCTGCCGTCTATGGGGTCGCACAGAGTCGGACATGACTGAAGTGACTTAGCAGCAGACATACTTGTTTTAAACATGCATAAATCCAAGCATAGATAATTATATTAAAAGTAAACACTGTAAATGTACCACTTTTAAAATGTAGACTTCAAAATGTACCAAAAAAAAAAAAAAAAGACACAACTATAGTTTAAAGCAAATCCACTATAAACGTAATCATATGGGCAAACCAGAAGTAAAAGAATAAAAAAAGGTATAGTATGCAAGTATTAACCAAAAGAAGATAGGGATGGCTATTGGTACCAGAAAGAAAGAAAACATATAGCAAGGAAAATTACAAGGGATAAAGAAAGACACTCGATAATGATTCAAGGGTTAATTCACAAGAATATAACAATCTTAAACATGAATTATTAAACAATAAAGACCCTAAAACAAGACAAAATTTTAAAGAATTAAAAACAGAAATTTCTAATTAAGATTGGAGACTTCAACATTCTCATTCAATAATCAATAAAGTAAGGTTTTTAAATTTAGCAAAGACATCAAAGAAAAAAAAACAATATTATTTATTAACTGGAGTTAATTAACACTTACAAAATTCCACCAAAAGACAAAATACACATTCTTCTCAAATGCAGATGAAACATACCTCAAGATAGACCATATTCTAGGTCAAAGAAAACAAACTTTTGTAATGAAACCATACAAAATATATTCCCTGATCATAATGGGATGAAACTAGAATTCAATGACAGGAAGATAACTAGGAAATCTCTAAATATCTGGTATTTCATTCCAATCCCAAAGAAAGGCAATGCCAAAGAATGTTCAAACTACCGCATAATTGCACTCATCTCTCACACTAGCAAAGTAATGCTGAAAATTCTCCAAGCAAGGCTTCAACAGTACAAGAACTGAGAGCTTCCAGATGTTCAAGCTGGTTTTAGAAAAGACAGAGGAACCAGAGATCAAATTACCAACATTTGAAGGATCATCCAAAAAGCAAGAGAGTTCCAGAAAAATATCTATTTCTGCTTTATTGACTATGCCAAAGCCTTTGACTGTGTGGATCACAACAAACTGTGGAAAATTCTTCAAGAGATAGGAATACCAGACCACATTACTGCCTCTTGAGAAATCTGTATGCAGGTCAAGAAGCAACAATTAGAACTGGACATGGAACAACAGACTGGTTCCAAATAGAGAAAGGAGTACATCAAGGCTATATATTGTCACCCTGCTTATTTAAATTATAAGCAGAGTACATCATGAGAAATGCTGGGCTGGAAGAAGCACAAGCTGGAATCCAGGTTGCTGGGAGAAATATTCATAACCTCAGATATGCAGTTGACACCACCCTTATGGCAGAAAGTGAAGAAGAACTAAAGAGCCTCTTGATGAAAGTGAAAGAGGACAGTGAACAAGTTGGCTTAAAGCTCAACATTCAGAAAACTAAGATCATGGCATCTGTTCCCACCACTTCATGGCAAATAGATGGGGAAACAGTGGAAACAGTGGCTGACTTTATTTTTCTGGGCTCCAAAATCACTGCAGATGGTGAATGCAGCCATGAAATTAAAAGATGCTTGCTCCTTGGAAGAAAAACTATGACAAACCTAGACAGCATATTAAAAAGCAGAGACATTACTTTGCCAACAAAGGTCCATCTTGTCAAAGCTATGGTTTTTCCAGTAGTCATGTATGGATGTGAGAGCTGGACTATAAAGAAAGCTGAGCACCAAAGAACTGATGCTTTTGAACTGTAGTGTTGGAGAAGACTCTTTAGAGTCCCTTGGACTACAAGGAGATCCAACCAGTCCATCCTAAGGGAGATCAGTCCTGGGTGTTCATTGGAAAGACTGATGTTGAAGCTGAAACTCCAATACTTTGGCCACCCGATGGGGAGAGCCGACTCATTTGAAAAGACCCTGATGCTGGGAAAGATTGAGGGCAGGAGGAGAAGAGGATGACAGAGCATGAGATAGTTGGATGGCATCACCGACTCAATGGACATGAGTTTGAGTAAACTCCAGGAGTTGGTGATGGACAGAGGACTGGCATGCTGCAGCTCATGGGGTCACAAAGTCAGACATGACTGAGCGATTGAACTGAGCTGAACTGAAACACCATAATTCTAAATAATTTATGGCTGAAAGAGGAAGTTATGAGAGAAATTGGAAAATACTTTGAACTGAATGAAGATGAAAAATCAACATATTAAAATTTGTAGGATATAGCCAAAGCAGTGTTTGGAGAAATATTTATTACTGTGTTTGCTTAGTCACTCAGTTGTGTCTCTTTGTGACCCCATAAACTGCAGCACACCAGGCTCCTCTGTCCATGGAATTCTCCAGGCAGGGATCCTGACATGGGCTGCCATTCCCTTCTCTACTGCATCTTCTTGACCCAGGGATAGAACCCACGTCTCTTGCTTTGCAGTACAAGAAAATTACAGACCAGAATACTTAATGGACATAAATACAAAACTCCTTAACAAAATATTAGCAAATTAAATCCAACAAAAATATAAAATGATAAATATATCACTACTAATTGGGATTCCTCCTAAGAAGGTAAGGGGGATTCACTATTTGAAAATCAATCAATGTAATCCATCATTCTAACAAGTTAAGGAAAAACAACCACATTATCATATCAATTAATAAAGAAAAATTATTTGACAAAATCCAATTGTCTTTTATAATAAAAACTTTCAGAAAACTTGGAATAGAGGGAAACTTCTTTAACTTGAAAGGATGCATCTACAAAAATCCCACACTATACTCGATGGTAAAAGACTGAATGTTTTTCCTCTAAGATCAGGTGGAAGGCAAAGGTCTGCCCTCTCTCCACTCTTATCCAGTTCAGTTCAGTCACTCAGTCATGTCTGACTCTTTGCAAACCCATGGACTTGCAGCATGCCAGGCTTCCCTGTCCATCACCAGCTCCCGGAGTTTACCCAAGCTAATGTCCATCACATCGGTAATGTCATCCAACCATCTCATCCTCTGTAGTCCCCTTCTCCTCCCACCTGCAATCTTTCCCAGCATCAAGGTCTTTTCCAATGAGTCAGCCCTTCATGACAGGTGGCCAACATATTTGAATTTCAGCTTCAGCATCAGTCCTTCCAATGAATTTTCAGGGCTGATTTCCTTTGGGTTGGACTGGTTGAATCTCCTTGCAGTCCAAGGGACTCTCAAGAGTCTCCTCCAACATCACAGTTCAAAAGCATCAGTTCTTCAGTGCTCAGCTTTCTTTATAGTCCAACTCTCACATCCATACAAGAACAGTATGTCCCAGCCAGTATAATACACAAGAAAAGGAAATAAAGACATACAGACTAGAAAACAAAGAAACAAAAGTGTCTCTATTTGCAAATGAAAAGATTGTCTACATAGAAAATTTGAAGGAATTTTTTTTTTAAACAGGGGGTCTTCTAGAACATATGAGTTGATTTAGCAGAATTCAGGATACAAATTCAAAATTCAAATATTAACAGTATTTCTATATAGTAATAAATAATGATTGGACACAAATTTTTAAAAACACCATTAAAAACAGCTCCAAAAAAAAAATAAAAATAACTGAAGTCAGACAGAGGAAGACAAATATCATATGGTATCACTTGTACGTGAAATTTTTTTAAAATGGTACAAATGTCCTTACTTACAAAAGAAATAGTCACAGATGCAGAAAATAAATTTATGGTTACCAGTGGGGTAAGGGGGGGTGAGAGAATTGGGAGATCAGAAATGACATATACACTCTACTATATATAAAATAGATAACTAATTAGGACCTACCGTATAGCACGGGGAATTCTACTCAATACTCTCTAATGGCCTATATGATGTAGGCCATTATGTCTATATGTACAGAGACAACTGATTCACTTTGCTGTACACCTGAAACTAAAATGCAACATTGTAAATCAACCATACACCAATGAAAAATTTTTAATTAAAAAAATAAAATAAACAATTAGGTACAAATCTTTAAAAATATGTACGGAATTAGTATGCTGAAAACTGCAGGATGCTGTTGTAAATTAAAAGAAGTGTAAAACAAATGAAGATATATGACAAACACTATTCAGCAACTGAAAAGGGAACAAAATAATGATGCGTGTGACAGCATGGATGAATTTTTAAAACATTGTGCTGAATGAAAGAAGTCATACATGAAGGAGCACATTATTATTTCATTTATATAATGCAAAATTAATATATTTCTCAGAATAGTAGTTGCCTAAGGAGAATGATGATTGTCTGAAAGGAGAAGTAGGGGGTTTTTTTTTGGAGGGGGAGGTGATAGAAATGTTCTGTATCTTAATTTGCATGGCATTTATATAAATGTATTCATCAAAATTCATTCGATTTTACACATAGGATTTGTGAATTTCACCATAAATAAATTTTATCTAAAATATTATTTAATAATCCATTCACACTTCTAGGCTTAAACTTCAGAAATCTTCAGTCCAGACTCTAAGCTTCTTGTTATAAACACATCTAAAACCTCTTCAGCAACACATGAACCGTGAACTTCCACGTGTTCAAGCTGGTTTTAGAAAAGGCAGAGGAACCAGAGATCAAATTGCCAACATCTGCTGGATCATTGAAAAAGCAAGAGAGTTCCAGAAAAACATCTATTTCTGCTTTATTGACTATCCCAAAGCCTTTGACTGTGTGGATCACAATAAACTGTGGAAAATTCTGAAAGAGATAGGAATATCAGACCACCTGACCTGCCTATTGAGAAACCTATATGCAGGTCAGGAATCAACCTACATGTCATATTCAAAAGCAGAGACGTTACTTTGCCAACAAAGGTCCATCTAGTCAAGGCTATGGTTTTTCCAGTAGTCATGTATGGATGTGAGAGTTGGACTGTGAAGAAAGCTGAGCGCCGAAGAATTGATGCTTTTGAACTGTGGTGTTGGAGAAGACTCTCAAGAGTCTCGAGACTGCAAGGAGATCCAACCAGTCCATTCTAAAGGAGATCAGTCTTGGGTGTTCTTTGGAAGGAATGATGCTAAAGCTGAAACTCCAGTACTTTGGCCACCTCATGAGAAGAGTTGAAAAGACTCTAATGCTGGGAGGGATTGAGGGCAGGCGGAGAAGGGGACGACAGAGGATGAGATTGCTGGCTGGCATTACCGACTCGAAGGACGTAAGTTTGAGTGAACTCCAGGAGTTGGTGATGGACAGGGAGGCCTGGCGTGCTGCAATTCATGGAGTCTCAAAGAATCAGACATGACTGAGTGACTGAACTGAACTGAAAACCTCTGCATAATCTTACTGAACATCCTAAGACTATATTATCATTCCTTAATAACCTATTCCATTTGTCTTCCCTGAGGAGTTGCAAGGGGTTTCCCTGATAGCTCAGTTAGTAAAGAATATGCCTGCAATGCAGGAGATCCCGGTTTGATTCCTGGGCCAGGAAGATCCGCTGGAGAAGGGATAGGCTACCCACTCCAGTATTCTTGGGCTTCACTGTGGCTCAGTTGGAAAAGAATCCGCCTGCAATGCAGGAGACTAAGCTTCGATCCCTGGGTTGGGAAAGGCTACCCACTCCAGTATTCTGGCCTAGAGAAATCTATGGACTAGTCCATGGGGTTGCAAAGAGTTGGACATGACTGAGTGACTTTCACTTTCACAGAGTTACAAGCTCTGAAAATAATTTTATAGGCCATTCTTTCCATAAAGAGAATGTGATTAATTACTTTTTTAATATATTTTATTTTTAATTAGAAAATAATTACTTGACAATATTGTGATAGGTTTTGGCATACATCAACATGAATCAGTGCTAAGAATACATATGTCTCCTTCCTCTTGAACCTTCCCTACCACCTCCCTCCCCATCACACTCCTTTAGGTTGTCACAGAGCACTGGCTTTGGGTTCCCTGCATTATAAACCAAACTCCCACTGGCTATTTTATATATGGTAATGCATATGTTTCAATGCTATCCTCTCATATTATCCCACCCCCTCAGACTCTGATGCTGGGAGGGATTGGGGGCAGGAGGAGAAGGGGACGACAGAGGATGAGATAGCTGGATGGTATCACCTACTCGATGGACATGAGTTTGAGTGAACTCCGGGAGTTGGTGATGGACAGGGAGGCCTGGCGTGCTGCAATTCATAGGGTCACAAAGAGTCAGACATGACTGAGCGACTGAACTGAACTGAACTCCTTCCCTAACTGTGTCCAAAATGTCTATATCTCTTTTGATGTGCTACAAGTAGATCATCAATACTATCTTTCTAGATTCCATATATATGTGTTAATATACCATATTTGTCTTTCTCTTTCTGACTTACTTCATGCTGTATAATAGGCTCTAGGTTCATCCACCTCATTAATACTGACTCAAATGTGTTCCTTTTTATAACTGAGTAATATTCCATTGTGTATATGTACCACAACTTCTTTATCCATTCATCTGTCAATGGACATCTGGGTTGTCCTAGCTATTGTAAACAGTGCTGCAATGAACATTGGGGTAAGTGTCTTTCAATTCTGGTTTCCTCAGGGCATAAGCCCAGTAGTGGGATTGCTGGGTCATATGGTAGCTTTATTCCTAGTTTTCTAGGGAATCTTCATACTATTTTCCATAGTGGCTCTATCAATTTTCATTCCCACAAACTGTAAGAGAGTTCCCTTTTCTCCACACCCTCGTCAGTATTTATTGTTTGTAGACTTTTTGATCAGAGAAGGCAATGGCACTCCACTCCAGTACTCTTGCCTGGAAAATCCCATGGATGGAGGAGCCTGGTAGGCTGCAGTCCATGGGGTCGCTAAGAGTCGGACATGACTGAGCGACTTCACTTTCTCTTTTCACTTTCATGCATTGGAGAAGGAAATGGCAACCCACTCCAGTGTTCTTGCCTGGAGAATCCCAGGGACAGGGAAGCCTGGTGGGCTGCCATCTATGGGGTCACACAGAGTCAGACACGACTGAAGTGACTTAGCATAGCATAGCATAGACTTTTTGATAATGGCCATTCTGACCAGTGTGAGATGATACATCATTGTAGTTTTTATTTACATTTCTCTAATAATTAGTGATGTTATGCATCTTACATGTTTATTAGCCATCTGTATGGCTTCTTTGGAGAAATACCTGTTTAAGTATACACACTTTTTTATTGAATTGTTTTTGGTATTGAGTTACATGGGCTACTTGAATATTTTGGAGATGAATTCTTTGTCAGTTATTTCATTTACTATTAATTTCTCCCATTCTGAGGTTTGTCTTTTCACTTTGCTTATAGATTCCTTCATTGTGCAAAAACTTTTAAGCTTATTTAGGTCCCATTTATTTACTTTTGTTTTTATTTCCATTATTCTAGGAGGTGGGTCATAGAGGATCTTGCCATGGTTTATGCCAGAGAATGTTTTGCCTATGTTTTCCTCTAAGAGTTTTATAGTTTCTGGTCTTACATTTAAGTCTTTAATCCATTTTGAGTTTATTCTTGTGCATGGTGTTAGGAAATGTTCTAATTTCATTCTTTTACACTTAGTTGACCAGTTTTTTTCCATTGCATATTTTTCCCTCCTATGTTAAAGATAAGGTGCCCATAAGTGTGTGGATTTATCTCTGGGCTTTCTATCTTGTTCCATTGGTCTATATTTGTTTTTGTGCCAGTACAAAACTGTCTTGATGACTGAAGCTTTGTAGTATAGTCTGAACCCAGGAAAGTTGATTCCTCCAGTTTCATTTTTCTTTCTCAAAATTGCTTTTTCTATTTAGGGTCTTTCTGTGTTTCCATACAAATTTTGAAATTATTTGTTTTAATCCTGTGAATAATACCATTGGTAGTTTGATAGGGATTGCATTGAATCTATAGATTGCTTTGGGTAGTGTAGTCATTTTCACTATACTGATTCTTTCAATCCAGGAACATGGTGTATCTCTCCATCTGTTTGTGTCATCCTTGATTTCTTTCCTAAGGTACTTGTAATATTATAAATTTTATGAAGTAACTCTCTGATAAAATTTCAAACAAGTCTGGTGGTGGAGCTGTCCATGAAAGAAGCCAGAAGAGGTAGAAAAGATAGAATTGATATTTGGACCATTTGTTCCTGACTTGGGGTTTGAAAATGGATAGAATTCCACAAGAATTCAAAAAAGCTTCCAGTGAACCTGTGAGAACAGTATAATAGTGATAAGAACAACTTAGGAAGACAACTGACAAAGACGAGTAAATTTAAGTTTTATTTCTTTTTTCACAACATTTCATCTTCTTTTTTCCATACAGGTCACCATTGAACCAAAGTGTTCTTTTTATAAGGAAGATTGGGTTTCTGCTGATAAGGAAATCAGCCCTTCCATGTTAAGACAACTTACATATTAGTAATGAGAGAAAGATGTCGGCAAAATGTTACATCCATGTGTTCAGCTTTTAAACATATCTTCATTCCTTTCAAAAAGTTTTTTTGAAGTTCGCTGGCTTATGGCCATGGGTCCACTTTCCTACCCTTTCCCTGGTGACCACCATCAGTTCTTTGGTCTCCCTGCTTTTTATGTGTCACAAGAAAGTATCCTCCACTTCCACTGACCTCAAGACAATTTTCAGAGAGAGTTGTAAGTCATAACTTACACACAAAATCTTTAATAATTCTGATGCATATGCTTTGTGATAGTACGATTTTGTGGGAAATGAGTAGAGGAATAATCACACATCTGATTTAACATAGTACAGAACAGAAATACCAGCTCCAGACTGGCAAGATGATTCATGATCCAAGTCAATTAGCTCAGAGGAAACAGCATTTCAGAGTCATGGGTGACCACAAGAATTTTAAAACTCTAGACACAGGCAGAAATTTGGGGGCAGGGGATTTTCACATGGCTTGAAATGAAAAGCTTCTATCTCTAGAGAAATCATCTGGCATAGGGATGACTTGTGAAATGCCACATTAATTAGGAAAACCTTCTAAAGATTCCAAAGGGGACCCTGTCTTCTGAACAACAGAAAGACTGTCCTGGCTTATGCTATGTTTAAAGAGATTATTTTCTTTCTCATCTAGGATGCATGGCCCTCAATAACCACCAAGTGATTTAGGGAAATTTTCTGGTGCCAGTTTATTAATACTTTCTAAACAGCTCAGCCTTGATAAAAACCAATCAAAAAAATTTATTATGCATCTCAGTAATACTAGGAAGCTAATTCTATTTCTATGCCAATAAGCATGACACCACCCTTATGGCAGAAAGTGAAGAGGAACTAAAAAGCCTCTTGATCAAAGTGAAAGAGGAGAGTGAAAAAGCTGGCTTAAAGCTCAACATTCAGAAAATGAAGATCATGGCATCTGGTTCCATCACTTCATGGCAAATAGATGGGGAAACAGTGGAAACAGTGTCAGACTTTATTTTGGGGGGCTCCAAAATCACTGCAGATGGTGATTACAGCCATGAAATTAAAAGACACTTACTCCTTGGAAGAAAAGTTATGACCAACCTAGATAGTATATTGAAAAGCAGAGACATTACTTTGCCAACAAAGGTCCATCTAGTCAAGGCTATAGTCTTTCCTGTGGTCATGTATGGATGTGAGAGTTGGACTGTGAAGAAAGTTGAGTGCCGAAGAATTGATGCTTTTGAACTGTGGTGTTGGAGAAGACTCTCGAGAGTCTCGAGACTGCAAGGAGATCCAACCAGTCCATTCTAAAGGAGATCAGTCTTGGGTGTTCTTTGGAAGGAATGATGCTAAAGCTGAAACTCCAGTACTTTGGCCACCTCATGCGAAGAGTTGACTCATTGGAAAAGACTCTGATGCTGGGAGGGATTGGGGGCAGGAGGAAAAGGGGATGACAGAGGATAAGATGGCTGGATGGCATCACTGACTCAATGGACGTGAGTTTGAGTGAACTCCGAGAGATGGTGATGGATAGGGAGGCCTGGCGTGCTGCAATTTATGGGGCCGCAAAGAGTCGGACACGACTGAGTGACTGAACTGAACTGAACTGAACTGACGCCCAACTAGCATTAAAAGAGAGTTGGGTTGGGTTGTTTGACTGATTTTTCCAAGGGTGGCAAAACTTCTGAGGGAATTGGGAAGAATATTCTTGGCTCCACCCTAGCTGAGTCTCAGTGAACTTGACTATGGTCCTTGTAAGCACCTTGATTTGGCATTGACACTGAAGAAAAACAATCATTACTCAAAAGAAAAAATATAGAAAAGTTTGAAATTGACTATTAAGCCAAAAAAAATTCCCTTTCCTGATAGTTTTAAGTGAGTGTTCTCTTTTCCTTCATTTGGCTCTGCTCATGAGTAAAATAAGATCACTAAGGACAAATCTAATCAATATGGCTTATTATTATCAATCTCTATTATCTATACAAAATTTCATGATACATGTTAATTTGCTATATACAACATAATTTGTAAAGTACTTGCTACTAAAGTGATACTATACAAAGTGTGAACTAAGTGAAATGTGTCTCTGACTCCCCCACATCTTGCTTTTCTATGATTTTTTCCCATCCCCTATATCCTTCATCTAGACATCTCCAATAGAAATACCACAAGTCACATGAGGCTACCTAAATTTTAATTAAAATTAAATAAAATTTAAAATTCAGTTCCTCTGTTGCACTGGCTACATTTCAAGTGCTCAGTCGTCACATATACCTAATAACAACTGTACTGAATAGTGAAGATAAACAACATTTTCATCATTGCAGAAGGTTTTAATGCACAGTGCTAGTCTCGACTTTTTTTTTTTTTGTCTCGACTTTTAAAGCTCTGTGATCCCTCTTTGGCCAGTATTCTCCCCACCCAGGTTATAGCTTCCCAAGCATTTCCTCATGTTTTCCTTGCTTCTACTTTTATTACTGTCATAACTTTTCTGAGTTTTCTCATGGTTCTCCACAGAAAATTCTGCTTTGTAATTCCTTCTTTGAAAAACTTCCTTAAAACTCAAATAACTGGATAAACTAATTCATATTTAGGCAATTTGTGGATGCACAGAGTCGACATGTTGTTTCTCCCAAGTAACACATTTGCATCTTATTAGAAAGCTTCTAGAAATTTCATGCATTTACACAAAGGGTTGATTCTAAAATGTGTGGCTTTGAGCACCATGGTAACAGGAACCTTGGTGAACAGACCTCACAGTGCAAGAGCCTTTAGAGTACATTTCAAAGCACCTTATCCTGTTGGCCTGCACATCTATAACAGCCTTGGGTCACTATGTTATTTTGTCTCCTAGGAGTTCTGAGAAATCTGTCACCACAAAAGAAGTATAATTATGCATCCAACATGGATTAGGGATAGTAGGTCAAAAGATGTTTGTTTTGATTGTAACCATGAAAAGTTTTAGAGCTCAGGGTGGGGTTTGGGTACCATAATCCATTTATTCTTTGCCCATTCTGGGCTTCTTGCCAAGTCATCATACAAATGACAATCAATAACAAAATAAGAGATAATATACTATTATTTAATAATAGTTTGACAAATGTTCCCTTCTCCCCCAACAAAGGGCTCTGACAAAAACTGAACTGACAAATGCAGCTTAGGCCAGAAGACATTTTTAAAAGAAAGTAAAGAAGGGGGCAAGGAACTGGCAACTATGCCTGGGAAAAAAGTCTTCTTTATCTGTTTGCCACAAGCTTCAAGAAGTAAAGGTAAATATCCACCTCCCCAGAAGGCTTTTGTTCTCTTAAAGTGTTCCCAAAAAAGAGGTAGAAGAGAAAAAGAAGGTAACTGGATCTGAATCAAAAGCAAGTCATAAGCTATGCAGAGTGTTCCACATTCTAGATTCAGCTGATTGATTTTTTGTGGTGTTATTTAACTTGATCTCTAGACATAGGAATTTTTATAGAACTAGATCCAACTAAATCTAAATCACAAAAAGAATAATCAATAGCATCTCTCCAGTGTTTATTTTGGATTTTAGGGGGTTTTTTAATATTATTTCTTATTTGTCAAAGAATTAGTAGCACACAGGTTTAATAGTGGATTAGTGCTAAAAGGTTAATGAGAAGGCCGTACTCTAATTTCACTGTAACCCTCCCCAGAAACTACCACTTTAATCTCCTCTTAGCTTTTTTTCTGTTTTTTTTGTTTGTTTGTTTGTTTATTTGTTTTTTCTGGTAGTTATCTGCTGCTGCTGCTAAGTCACTTCATTCGTGTCCAACTCTGTGCGACCCCATAGACGGCAGCCTACCAGGCTCCCCCGTCCCTGGGACTCTCCAGGCAAGAACAGTGGAGTGGGTTGCCATTTCCTTCTCCAATGCATGAAAGTGAAGGTGAAAGTGAAGTCGCTCAGTCGTATCTGACTCTTAGCGACCCCATGGACTGCAGCCTACCAGGCTCCTATCTGCTGCTGCTGCTGCTGCTGCTGCTAAGTCACTTTATTCGAGTCCGACTCTGTGCAACCCCATGGACTGCAGCCTACCAGGCTTCTCCATCCATGGGATTCTCCAGGCAAGAACACTGGAGTGGGTTGCCACTTCCTTCTCCAATGCATTAAAGCGGAAAGTGAAAGTGAAGTCGCTCAGTCGTGTCCGACTCTTAGCGACCCCATGGACTGCAGCCTACCAGGCTCCTCCATCCATGGGATTTTCCAGGCCACAGTACTGGAGTGGGGTGCCACTGCCTTCTCCAGGCTCCTATCTGATTATGTCTAAATACCATTTTATACTATTATCACTCTAAGAAAAAAATTCATTATGGAAAATGTGAAACACATACAAAAGTTAGAAAATAGCATGATGAATCCACCCCAGGGACCCATCACTTGGCCAGTCTCCAATCATCTAAACAAACATTCATTTATTCACCCACTCATCTCACTGTATTTTTTAAGTAAATAGAAGATATTGATATATCAGTTTAATTTTAAATATCTCAATATATATCACTCAAGGTACAACAATTTTTAAAATCTTTAAAATATATAATCACAATACTATTATCCCACTTCCAAATTTAACAATTATTCCTAACAATTATCAAATATCCAGTTATTGATATCTTTCCAGCTGTCTCATAATCTTTTACATTTGATTTATATAAATCAAGATGCAAACACAATTCTCTTTTTTCTGTGTAATTTAAGTCTCCTTTCTTTTAAGCTATGGCAGGCAATTTTGCTCCCGGGGACTATTTAGCAATCTCTAGACACATTTTTGGTGGTCACAACTTGGAGGCAAGATCTCAAAACTCCAATGGCTTCTGGTTGGTAGAGACCAGAGCTGCTGCTAAAAATTCTACAATGCACAGGATAACCCCAACCACAAACAATTACCTGACCTAAAATGTCAATATTGACAAGGTTGAGAAACCCTCCACCCCTCAACCCTCCTTATTTCTAGATCAATTGACCTCTAGTTTTTTCCTGCCTTCTGGACTTGCTAATTGAATCCCCATTTTGTCTGATGACATGGCCCTCATTCTCTATAACTTGTATAAATTAGAAATAAAGATGGAATACTTTATAATATTAAACCAATAGAAAACATATGAAGTAGTAAAACTTCTGTGTGAAAATGTGAATCAGGCAGTTGGATTATAGATTATGCTGAAATAGCCTACAAAAAGGGCCACAAAATAATGCTACTTTATACAGTCAGCAAAAAAAAAAAAAAAGACTGGGAGCTGACTGTGGCTCAGATCAAGAATTCATTATTGCCAAATTCAAACTTAAATTGAAGAAAGTAGGGAAAACCACTATACCATTCAGGTATGACCTAAATCAAATCCCTTATGATCATACAGTGGAACTGGGAAATAGAGTCAAGGAACTAGATCTGATAGAGTCCCTGAAGAACTATGGATGGAGGTTCCTGACACTGTACAGGAAGAGTGATTAAAAACAATCCCCAGGAGACAGAAATGCAAAAAGGCAAACTGGTTGCCTGTGGAGGCCTTACAAACAACTGTGGAAAGAAGAGAAGCAAAAGGCAAAGGGAAAAAGGAAAGATATACCCATTTGAATGTAGAGTTCCAAAGAATAGCAAGGGGAGATAAGAAAGCTTTCCTCGATGATCAGTGCAAAGAAATGGAGGAAAACAACAGAATAGGAAAGACTAGAGATCTCTTCAAGAAAATTAGAGATACCAAGGGAACATTTCATGCAAAGATGGGCACAATAAAGGACAGAAATGGAATGGACCTAACAAAAGCAGCAGATATTAAGAGGTGGCAAGAATACACAGAACAACTACACAAAAAATATCTTCATGACCCAGATAACCACGATGGTGTGATCACTCACCTAGAGCCAGACATCCTGGAATGTGAAGTCAAGTGGGCCTTGGGAAGCATCATTACGAACAAAGCTAGTGGAAGTGACGGAATTCCAGTTGAACTATTTCAAGTCCTAAAAGATGTGCTGTGAAAGTGCTGCACTCAATATGCCAGCAAATTTGGAAAGCTCAGCAGGGGCCTAAGGACTGGAAAAGGTCAGTTCTCATTCCAATCTCAAAGAAAGGCTATGCCAAAGAATGTTCAAACTACCACACAACTGTACTCATCTAACACGCTAGCAAAGTAATGCTCAAAATTCTCCAAGATGGGATTTGACACTACGTGAATGAGAACTTCCAGATGTTCAAGCTGGTTTTAGAAAAGGCAGAGGAACCAGAGATCAAATTCCCAACATCCGTTGGACCACTGTAAAAGCAAGAGAGTTCCAGAAAAATGTCTACTTCTGCTTTATTGACTTCGCTAAAGCCTTTGACTGTGTGGATCACAAAAAACTGTGGAAAATTCTTCAAGAGATGGGAATACCAGACCACATTATCTGCCTTCTGAGAAATCTGTATGCAGGTCAGGAAGCAACAGTTAGAACTGGACATGGAACAACAGACTGGTTCCAAATAGGGAAAGGAGTACATCAAGGCTGTATATTGTCACCCTGCTTATTTAACTTATGTGCAGAGTACATCATGAGAAATGCTGGGCTGGATGAAGCACAAGCTGGAATCAAGATTGCTGGGAGAAATAGCTATCACCTCAGATATGCAAATGACACTACCCTTATAGCAGAAAGCAAAGCTGAACTAAAGAGCCTCTTAATTAAAGTGAAAGAGGAGAATGAAAAATTTGGTTTAAAACTCAGCATTCATAAAACTAAGATCATGTCATCCAGTCCCATCATTTCATGGCAAATAGATGAGGAAACAATGGAAAAAGTGACGGACTTTATTTTCTTGGTCTCCAAAATCACTGCAGATGGTGACTGCAGCCATGAAATTAAAAGACACTTGCCCCTTGAAAGAAAAGCTATGACCAACCTGGACAGCATATTAAAAATCAGAGATATTATTTTGCCAGCAAAGGTTATATAGGCAAAGCTATGGTTTTCCAGTAGTCATGTACGTATGTGATAGTTGGACCATAAAGAAAGCTGAGCACTGACGAACTGACATTTTTGAACTGTGGTGTTGGAGAAGACTCTCAAGAGTCCTTTGGACAGCAAGGCGGTCAAACCAGTCCATCCTAAAGGTGATCAGTTCTGAATATTCATTGGAAGGACTGATGCTGAAGCTGAAACTCTAATACTTTGGCAACCTAATACAAAGAACTGACTCATATGAAAAGAGTTTTCCTGACACTGGGAAAGATTGAAGGCAGGAGGAGAAGGGGTCAACAGAGGATGAGATGGTTGGATGGCATCAGCGACTCAAGGGATATGAGTTTAAGCAAGCTCCAGGAGTTAGTGATGGACAGTGAAGTCTGTGTGCTGCAGTCCACAGGGTTGCAAAGAGGCGGACCCAACTGAGCGAGTGAATGCAACTGAACGGTTTAAGTATGAAATTAATGACCAACTATGTAATTCTTGAATTCTCAGCGTCAGGTTGCATAGCAGAAATCTATTGTACTACCATTTCCTTCTTGCGTGACCCTCTTCTGTCATACGTTACATATGTGCCCCTTCAAGTCTACCCTTCAGCCTGTCTTGTGACCAGGAATGTTGGCCTGTATACATAGCATCAGTGGACTCCCTTGCTCTCTCTCTCTCAGGTCTGGCTCAGTCAATAGACATATTTGTTTTCCATTTCTGCTGAGAAAAAATTCAGGAAAACATGCTTAAATCTTAGGATGTCCAGAAATCACATCACTTACTTTTCTTACCATTTCCTGTTTTGTTTTGTTTGTTTGTTTGTTTTTTCTAGTTTTTATTATTGCTATTTGTATGCAGGTCAGGAAGCAACAGTTAGAACTGGACATGGAACAACAGACTGGTTCCAAATAGGAAAAGGAGTTCATCAAGGCTGTATATTGTCACCCTGTTTATTTAACTTCTATGCAGAGTACATCATGAGAAACGCTGGACTGGAAGAAACACAAGCTGGAATCAAGATTGTGGGGATAAATATCAATAACCTCAGATATGCAGATGACACCACCCTTAGGGCAGAAAGTGAAGAGGAACTCAAAAGCCTCTTGATGAAAGTGAAATTGGAGAGTGAAAAAGTTGTCTTAAAGCTCAATATTCAGAAAACAAAGATCATGGCGTCTGGTCCCATCACTTCATGGGAAATAGATGGGGAAACAGTGGAAACAGTGTCAGAATTTATTTTTCTGGGCTCCAAAATCACTGCAGATGGTGACTGCAGCCATGAAATTAAAAGACGCTTACTCCTTGGAAGGAAAGTTATGATCAACCTAGATAGCATATTCAAAAGCAGAGACATTACTTTGCCAACAAAGGTCCATCTAGTCAAGGCTATGGTTTTTCCTGTGGTCATGTATGGATGTGAGAGTTGGACTGCGAAGAAGGCTGAGCGCTGAAGAATTGATGCTTTTGAACTGTGGTGTTGGACAAGACTCTTGAGAGTCCCTTGGACTGCAAGGAGATCCAACCAGTCCATTCTGAAGGAGATCAGCCCTGGGATTTCTTTGGAAGGAATGATGCTAAAGCTGTAACTCCAGTACTTTGGCCACCTCATGCGAAGAGTTGACTCATTGGAAAAGACTCTGATGCTGGGAGGGATTGGGGGAAGGAGGAGAAGGGGACGACAGAGGATGAGATGGCTGGATGGCATCACTGACTCGATGGACGTGAGTCTGGGTGAACTCCGGGAGTTGGTGATGGACAGGGAGGCCTGGCGTGCTGCGATTCATGGGGTCGCAAAGAGTCGGACACGACTGAGCAACTGATCTGATCTGATCTTTTAATTCTTACATCTTCAGGAATGTAACCAGACATAATTAGGGAATTATGTCACTAACCAAAAGTTATTTAAATGGAAAAACATTGTTTCTGTTGACTCAAAACAGAGGAAGGAAGCTCAAGCAACAAAACAAGGAATAGAGGTTTCCTCATAGTAACTGTACATGACTCACTGGCCTTGTTTGTAAGCACATATGAGACACCCCCTGAGTACACCTCAACACATTGGGAGTCAGGGACATTTTAGGTTAATGGAATCCTGTGTCATCAGAAGAGGCATGACAAAGAAAACCTGAGTTTGCTTAAAGAGGAGCTCTTCTATCAGTGTATGGTATTGAAATATGGGACAAGCTGCCTAGAGAATACTCCCTCAGAGGAGGGTACATCCTCATACCTAACCCAGCACTGACATAGAGAGGACTCGTATAATTATTTGTTGAATGCAAATTCAGTATATCCTACTGAAATTTTTCTTTCTCAAAAATTTGAGGAAGCACAAAAGAGAACACTTAATCTGTCACTCTTGTATTTTTGACTCAATTCTGATCAAAAAGGAATTGCTTAGTGAAGCAGAAGTGACACGAATATTAAAATGCTATGAGCACTCCTTGGAGAACTGGTTGATTTCACGGCTGAGGCAAGGAAAATACCAGAAGAGCATACACAGCATGGTCCTAAACAATAAGGAAGGACTCAAAAACAAAGGATGCAAACATCTGAAGATGGCATAAGAGCCTGAAAGATTAGCCAATAGCCAAAGTTGAAAAATATTTATCAACAGATTAACTAAAATGAATATAGACTCATAACCCTAATAATAATTTAACATCCATGAATCCATCCTTTTATAAATAAATAATTACATAAACCAATGAGAGAGAAGACACCATTCTTCCTTATGAAAGCATTACATGAGCTATCACCTCATACCTGCTAGAATGAAAATGTTAATGAGAATGTGGCTAAGTGGTAAAGAATCTACCTACCAGTGCAGGAGATGTGGGCTCAATCCCTGGGTCTGAAAGATCCTCTGGAAAAGGAAATGGCAACCCACTCTAGAATTCTTGCCTGGAAAATCCCATGGCAAGGGGCCTGGTGGGCTATAGTCCATGGGGTCAAAAAGAGTTGAACACAGTTTAGTGACTAAACAACAAATGAGAATGTAGAGAAATGGAAAACCTCATGCACTGTTGGTGGGAATGCAAATTATTTCAGTCATTATGGAAAGCAGTATGAGGTGTTCTTCAAAAAATTAAAAATAGAACTCCCATATGATCCAGGAACCTCACTTCTGTATTAATAGCCTGAGGAAATGAAAACAATATCTGGAAAAGATATCTGCACCATGCTCATTGCAGCACTTTGCCCAACATCCAAGACATGGAAACAGTATAAGTGTCCATTGATGGATGAATGAATAGAGAAAATATTATATTTATATATTATATGCATGTATATTTGTTATATGATTATATAATTCAGCCATATATCTTGCCATTTGTAACAATACAGATGGATTTTGAGGGCATTACTCTAAGTGAAATAAGTCAGACAGATGAAGACAAACCCTGCATGATATTCCATGTACAGAGAAACTAAAAAAGTCAAATTCATAAAAATAGAGAGTAGATTGATGGTTGCCAGAGGCTTGGTGTTTTGTGGGGTGGGAACATGTCAAAGGATATAAACTTCTAACTATAAGATGCATAAATTCTGGGGAATCTAAGGTACAGGATGGCAAATATATTTAACAATACTGTATTATAGACTCAAAAGTTAAGGGAGTAAATCTTGAATGTTATGCCTTCACACACACAAAAAAAATGCTTATTATGGGAGGAATACAGGTGTTAACTAAACTAACATTATTGTGGTAATTATTTTGCAACATATATGGATATCAAATTATCACGTTGTATAACTTAAATTTACATATGTTATTTGTCAATAATATTTTAATAAAGCTGGAAAAAATAGCATAATTTTATTTCCTTAAGTTTGGTTTAAATCAGTCTATTTTTTTTTTAAAAAAAAAAAGGAAAAATTTCAATTAACACATAGAAAATAACAACTAGAACAACACGTAATAACTGCTGAAAGTAAGATGCACTTCAGGATGCTAAAATGAGTGGGTGAAAGTTTAAGTGAAAAAAGGATATTTGCATGTTCTCAAAGATTCCCACAAAATATTGAGTAATAAGAAGAGGGAAATAGTAACTTTTTAGTGGCGATCCTAAGAGACACCAACCTAGCTAACTGATTAAAGTTAACAACCTAGTAAAGTACTTTCCAGAATCATCTGGGTTATAAAAGATAAAGAAAAACTAAGGCATTGTCACAGATTGGAAGATACTAAGGAAACATGACAACTAAATGAAATGTATGATCCTTGCTTGGATCCAGGAATAGAAAAAAAAGAAAAAGAATATTTATGGAAAAATGAGCGAAGTTCAAATGAATTTTGTAATTCAGTTAAAAGTAACTGAATTAAGGCTTAATACTTAGTTTTGGTAATTGTTCTATAATTATGTAAGATGTTAACAAACACAGGCTGGTGAAGGGTATATGGGGACTCACTGAGCTATTTCTTCAACTCTTCTGTAAATCTAAAATGATCTCAAAATAAAGAAGTTTTTAAAATGTGATGAGCACATCTTGGAATTCCTAGGACAGGAGGTCTGGAACACTTTGTAAAATCAGCACACACTCATTCACCACTGGGAAACAGTTTCCAAAAGTTCAGAGGAAAGATAGACATGATCTCATATCCAGAGATCCTAAAGGGAAAGTGATTCAAGAGAAAAAATGAACTCAAACAAAAACACTAAAAATATGAGAAACTTGTGAATCATCTTCCTGCCTCTTCCTTTTCCCCACACTCAGTCAGCCACTGAATCCTATCAATTCTACCTTCTAAATGTCACTCAATCTGAACTCCTTGTATTACTCTGCATTGAACTAATTGTATGTTCATCATCCTCTTGACTAATGGCTTCCCTGCCACAAGTTTTCCAAAATCTAACATATCCTGTGTTCACACTGCCAGAATTGTTTTTCTAAGAGAATCTATTTCCCTTCTCTCTTCAAGAACATTCAAGTTGATTCCATTTGGAATAAATCCAAATCCCTGAGAAAACATTCACCACCCCTCATCATTTAGCTGTTCCCTAACTTCAGTCTCGTCTCTGCTCATTCACCCAAGAAGTACTCTACTCCAGCTGCAGAACTAATTGAAGCACAGTATATATTATCTGGCTTCTGTTTATGTTTCATTTATGAATTAGTTCAGTCACTCAGTCGTGTCCGACTCTTTGCAAACCCATGGACTGCAGTATGCCAGGCTTCCCTGTCCATCACCAACTCCCAAAGCTTACTCAAACTCATGTTCATTGAGCTGGTGATGCCATCCAATCATCTCATCCTCTGTCATCCCCTTCTCCTGCCTTCAATCTTTCTCAGCATCAGGATCTTTTCCAGTGAGTCAGTTCTTCACATCAAGTGGCCAAAGTATTGGAGTTTCAGCTTCAACATCAGTCCTTCCAATGAATATTCAGGACTGATTTCCTTTAGGATAGACTGGTTGGATCTCCTTGCAGTCCAAAAGACTCTCAAGAGTCTTCTCCAACACCACAGCTCAAAAGCATCAATTCTTTGGTGCTCAGCGTTCTTTATAGTCCAACTCTCACATCTGTACATGACTACTGGAAAAACATAGCTTTGATTAGATGGACTTTCATTGGCAAAGTAATGTCTCTGCTTTTTAATATGCTATCTAGGCCTGGAGTGCTGCGATTCATGGGGTCGCAAAGAGTCAGACACAACTGAGCAACTGAACTGAACTGAACTGAGTTTGGTCATAGCTTTACTTCCAAGGAGCAAGAGTCTTTTTATTTCATGGCTGCAATTACCATCTGCAGTGATTTTGGAGCCCAAGAAAATAAAGGGCACAAACAGAACCTTGTGCATACCAGGACCCAGGAGAAAGGAGCAGTGACCCCACAAGAGACTGACCCAGACTTGCCAGTGAGTGTCCAGCAGTCTCCGGTGGAGGCATGGGTCGGCAGTGGCCTCCTGCAGGGTCGGGGCACTGAGTGCGTGCATGGGAACTTATTAAAGAGGTAGCCATTATCTTCATTACTTCCACCATAGTTTGGCCTCAGGTCAAACAACAGGGAGGGAACACAGCCCCACCCATCAACAGAAAATTGGATTAAAGATTTACTGATCATGGCCCCGCCCATCAGAACAAGACCCAGTTTCCCCCTCAGTCAGTCTCTCCCATTAGGAAGCTTCCATAAGCCTCTTGTCCTTATCCATCAGAGGGCAGACAGAATGAAAACCACAATCACAGAAAACTAACCAAACTGATCACATTCATGAATAGGATATCACATTACCCAGCTTCTCTGTCCCACAAACTCTTATTCATTCTTGATCAAACATCACTTCTGTTCCAGACTTCTCTGATTTTTCACAGCCTCCTTATCCCATTCTACATGCTCTACAAGCAAAATTAATCCTATCTCTTTGCTATGCTCCCACAGAACATTGTGATTACTCTTAATAAGCATATGCTATATTTACTGTATATGGCTTATAGTATACAAGTTGGCTTACCTTAGTAAAGTCTTCTGATGGGAACACTCATATCTAATTCACCTAACAATCTCCAGTCTGGACTCACTGCCTAGCAATTAAAGGCCTGTCAACACCACTGAATGGGGTGAACTGATTTAAAATATAATCAAATCTGATTCCTAGGGGATGCAGAGAGAAACAGTTAAAGGAGTATATATATGGATATACATGTTCCTGTTGAACTTAAATTATTAAATGACATTTAAAAAAACTAGGGGGAAATAAAAGCCTTACGATTGTAGATGGAAGTAAAAGAATAGTATTCTAACAAGAATACTAATAACCAAAATATTTTAGTTTTGTCAAAACAAAACATTTTGTCAATGACAAAAATGTCATTGACAACAGAAAGGATCCTATTAGCTACATCAACTTTAAGAAAAATGAGTAAGGGAAAAGCCAGCTATTGATGAAAGATAAAAATAATGTCAAAGATGAAAAGTAGAAAAAAAATTACTCAACTTTTCTTTTTATTTACATCTTCATCAAGGAAAATGATGTTCACATTATAAGAAAAGTCTTGTTAAAGGAAATAAAGCCACATTGAAAAAACTAGTTATCAGTTATATTCCAGATTCAGTTATATCCCAGCACCTGACAACAACTTGATGATATTAATCATTGACACAGAATCATTGTCAGAAATCTTTAAAAAATTATGGGTTGATGTACTAAATAAAAAATTGCAATTAAGAACAAAGTGAGAGAGACCAATGTAAATCAGTGTTCTGTGAATGAAATGTGAGCTTCATTCACAAGGAACTGTGAGTTTCTCAGTTTAATATTAAACTCAAATTATACAATACTTATTAGAAAGGTGGTTTGCCAGATATTATAAAGCTGCACTGTCCACTATAATCACTAGTCAAATCTCATCATTTAAATTATTTAAATTTTTAAAAAATAAAAATCAATTCCTGAGTCACACTAGTCACATTTTAAGTACTCAGTAGCCGCATATGGCTAGTGGCTACTATACTGAACAGCACAGGTAATACTTATCACTGCAGAAAGTTCCTTTGGACAGTGCTGTTAAAGGAAATAGTGAGCACTGGGAACCAGTATCATTTACAGAGAATGTTATACTGAACTAATAAAATATTATTTCCTAGGATTGTTACACTGTTGGAGACAGGGAGTATGTAGATATAGACTATATCGATTTCAAAAAAATTCAACAAACTTTCTTGTGAAACCCTAGTTGATTAAAAACAGAATATGGACAAGGTATAAAACAACTGAGCAAACAATTGTCCTCACAGACTTCTGATTAATGAATATAATTTTGAAAGAATGATTTACTAGTTTTCTCCAAAATCTTGTCATTGGTCCTCTCTTGCAAATTTTTCATCAATAATTTGCTGACAAATAAAAGGAATAGTCACCAACCTTTCAAACAGCTAAATGACATACAGATTATGTCATAATTTTCTGGAGGACAAGTTACTGAAACATATCAAAACCTGTTACAATTTTACTTACTTCTTGAGTCACAGTTCTACTTCCTCAGGAAATAGTCACAGATGTTTGCGAGGCTTTAGCTACATGGTGTTATTTCTGGCAAAATATCTGGGGGAAATCTAAATGTCAAGTCATGAGACTAACTAAATAAACAGCAATTAATTTGCATTGATCATCACTGTATTTCCTACAATACTATGCACTTCAACGGTATTTTTAAAATACATCGAATAAAAGATGAATGAAGTGAGAAAAAAGGAAATTATAAAATAAACTATACCATACGATCATATGCATCACAGATATCTGGTATTGCAATAAATGCATAGAGGGATATATGTATGTACATAGAGATGAAGACTAGATAGAGATATACTAAAATGCTGATAATATTTATCTCTGGCAAGGAGTTAGGGAATATCTTTGTTTTCTCCTTTTAACTCAAGATTTTTAAAACCCTGTCATGAATAGATGATTCTTTAGCATAAGGACAACATTTTGAATAAAGAGCAATGGATAATACATTTGATTATAGAACCTATATTTTAAAGGAAGAAAACACATTCAACAAGCTAGAATAGTGGATCAAAATTAATAAGAAAAATCTTACTAGGGACATATAAAATGTCCAGCTTTTAAGTTCTTAAAGTCCTCTGGAAAAAGTACTGTTTTGCAAAGACTGACCTAACAATAAGTTTGTCAAAATAAACACAAAAATTTTAAACAAATTTAGTAGCAAGATTTCCAAAAGGGTGGATACAAACTTAAATTACATTAACAGGGTATTTTGCCCAAAACAGGGAGAGTAATAATGGTCCCTCTGTTCTCTTGGGGTGATACAGCCATATCTGTTCACGGTCTTCCTTTTTTCATACAATGGAGCTTATCTGGGTCAGGTGGGGGAGTGGGGAATGGGTAATTAGGAAATTGAATATTTCCTAGCATTGTATAGGACTTATATTATATAAGACATATAGTATAGGACTTAATATCCTATACAACATAAGAAAAAGTTAGCCAAATTGGTGCTTTTTAGCTTAAAATATGAAAAACTGTAGGAATTCCTAGATAGTTGTTTTCATGCACAGAAGAGGGACTAGATGGTATTAGGTCACTGACACAGCTAAGTGATAGGAGTTCAGATTTCCACTTAGCATAAGGAAAAAGGGCAAGTAAAAACTATACTGAACTCACAAAAACCTACACACAAATGTTTACAAGCAGTTTTATTCATCATTGCCAAAATGTGGAACCAACCAAAATGTTCTTTAATAGGTAATGGATGAATAAACTGTAGTACATCCAGACAACAGAATATAATTCAGTACTAAAAAGAGATGAGTTGTCAAGGCATGAAAAGACATAGATGAACATGAAATGTATATTACTGAGTGTAAAAAGACAATCTGGAAAGGTTACATACGATGAGTTCTACTCTACAACATTCTGAAAGAGGCAAAACCGTGGCAATAATAAAAAGATCAGGGGTTGCCAGGGCTTAGTGGAGTGGGAGGGAGGAGTAGGCTAAGCACAGAGGATTTTTATGGTAGTGAAACTTCATGACAGCATAGTCGTGGATACATTTCATTACACATGTGTCAAAACCATAGAATGTACATTATCAATAAGGAAATCATGAATAAGACTCTCACTAGAACCCAATCATGCTAGTACTCTGATCTTGGACTTCTCAGCCTCCAGAACTATAAGAAATAAGTGTTTACTGTTTAAACCACCTGATCTATTCTACCTTGTTACTGCAGCCTGAAATGACTAAAACAAATACTTCTGTTTTTAAACCTAAAGTATTGTACCTCTGAGAATATACAATGGTAGGCCAGTAGACACCAAAAGCCTCAGTGTAACATAATATCTTTCAAGAGCATTCATTTTATTTGAACTTAAAAGAAAAAAATTTTAAGGGTTATGTCACTCTTTAAAATACACATAAATTTAAAAAAAATAAAATAGAAGAATGTCCTTTTTGACATGAAGTGCTTCTAAATTTTCCCCCAGGCCTCACCAATGGACAAGAAATACAAATTCACACTGCCCTTAGAACACTGTAGTGGAAAAGTTAAGAGAAACACTTATTCACTATGTGCCAAGAACTATATGTTCTGCAGGAGAGGAAAAAGTATGAACAAAGGCCCAGTTGCACCTTTCAAGACTTGGCTGTTCAGAAGAAGGATGGGCACAGATCCCTCATAGGATAAAAACACTGATCTCTGATGGAGGGCAAATATGATTAACATCCTCTACCAAGAAAAGCATCGACATCTTTCCTAGTTGTGGAATTAACTGCCGCTCATCAGCACCATGCCAATCCTGAGAATGTGGTTTCATAAATGTCCTAAATAGGTAGCAACATCCAGGATCTGCTTTCTAGTGGGAAATGCATGGTTGACCTTAACTGACATCTCTCAAGGGAAGAAGATTTACATTAAAGCCTACTTTATCCATGGAAGGTCCAGTCTTTATTGGTGCCATGGAAACAAACAAATATTCTAATTAATTTCCCTTTATGCTTCCCTTTTTGAAGTATATTTATTGTCACACAGTGTATGCAGGAAAAAGAAGAAAAACAACTTACTTCCATTGCTGGTGAACTTGACAGACTGTGTATATCAACATGAACCAAATAAAAAGAGAGGCAAGATGAAGTGAGCATGTGAAAAGGAGAAATGTTAAATATATAAAAATAATGAAATATATCTTAAAAATCAAGGACTGTTACAAAAACTAAAGCATTTCTATCGCTATGCTATGCTAAGTCACTTCAGTCGTGTCCAACTCTGTGCAACCCCATAGACGGCAGCCCACCAGGCTCCTCCGTCCATGGGATTTTCCAGGCAAGAATACTGGAGTGGGGTGCCATTGCCTTCTCCATCTATCGCTACATTCACATAATCAATAAACTGAAACTAGTCGGGCCTGGTGGGCTGCCATCTATGGGGTCGCACAGAGTCGAACACTACTGAAGTAACTTAGCAGCAGCAGCAGCAGTCATACAGAGGCATATACTCTGCAATCCAGAAAGCTTATTTAATTGATGAAAGACTCAAACCAGGTTTTTGAGACAAAAGGCTATTTCCCAGCAGAATCCCAAAATTCAAAGTATCATTTCAGAGCACACCAACATAACATCATTATTAATTTCTATGCTTGCTGGGTAGTTTGCACATCTCCATCATCCAGGTTTCTGTGAGTAGAGGTGAACATGGTGGAAATTAAACAAGCCACACCTGCTGAGGCGTTGGGAAATTGGATCTTGAATAGGTTACTTAATATTAGTCATATGTAAACTGTGGAAAATACCTACCTCATTATGTGAAGATAAAATGAGATAATGTACAGAAAGTGACAGTGTCTGGTACATGGTGGGTGCTTTTGAAAATAGTTGCTATTCATTGCTATTACTGCCTCTACAACTAGGGTTTGTCCCTCCTCAACAAACTGCCAAATGACTTGCCGAGCAATGCTAGGAGATGCATGTGGGGCTGTGCTACCCTCAGGAAGTGAGGAGTTATGGAAACCACCTTCCAGGGGCCTTTGAAACACACAAGAATGGGTGTATCCAGACCTATCTAAGAGACTATCTATATGGGTTTTAATAACCTGCCCAAGCTTGTGTCACTGACAAAGCCCAGTAAAAATTCCCAGGAAATAAAAATAGAATCGGGGTAATAAAATAAAGACTAAACTTTTTTTTTCTTTGTGCTTAGTCTAGGGTCACCTGCTCACAGGGCGCAGTGTGTAGAGTGCCTCACGAGGCCCTTCATACCAGGGGTCCTCCTGAGAAAAGCCACCACGGACTGCGTGTTACTCAGTGATTCAAGATGGCAGCGGCGGTAGGCTGCGTGCAGAGGCGCTGCACAGAGCACTGAGCTGCACCTTGGCCTTCTCCAGAGAATTCCGCCCCTCCCTGAAGAGATCTCTATAAAGCAGCCCCGCCCATGACCAATCAAGGGAGTTTAATGCTCTTGAGCAGGAGTTCCCAACCTCCAGACCTTAAACTGGTACCTCCTTTAGATCAACCGTGGCATTAGATTAGAAATAAAGTGCACAATAAATGTAACGCACTTGAGTCATCCTAAAACCATCCCCCCCACCCCCATACTCGGTCCATGGAAAAATTGTCTTCCACAAAATCAATCCCTGGTGCCAAAAGTATTGGAGACCGCTGCTTTAGAGTGTGAACTCACATCTATCCATTCCCTGTTCAAAGAATAAGTTTTCCTTTGCTTCTGGATCAGACTTGGTCTCTCCCCTTCAATGGGTTAGAAAGACTCCAGGCAGAAGGACCCTTGTTGGGGACTGACTCAAAACGGTGAGTAACAACTGCAAAACATTGCAAACTTTTTCCCAGAGTGATCAAAAAGTAAGCCCTGGAAGTTCAGTATTAAGCCCTCC
>NW_011494740.1:3943282-3954945 GCF_000754665.1 Bison bison bison | reverse complement strand
TTAAGCCCTCCTCTATGGGCTTTAAATTTGTAAAAATATTTTATGCTTCCTCAGAGTGGTGTAAGATTCTTGGCAGGCATGGATGGATTAATGTAAAAGGTATCAAAGCCATCGCAGTTACCCTCCACCAGAAGAATTCCCTAGTGATTGACCAATAACCAGGACATGCCATAGACAGACAGCAGCCCACTCTGCACAGGTTATCTGGTGTGGGGCTAGGTGGGATGGGATGTAAATGAAAGTGAGCAAAAAGATGAACAGAGTAAACTGAAGTGCACCAAGGCATTGGTACATGAAAGCATCGAGGCACTGCCTCTAATACTAAAGGTCATTAGGAAATGTAGAGCAGAGTAAGCTACCTTTCTATATAAATCCACATCAAAAGGCAGAAGGGAATGCTTATAGTTCCGTTTATGATAAAATAGTCAAAGAAGAAAAGGGCAAGGATGCAGCAAATTGACATGCAGATGAGACCCACATAGATCAAATAGGTTGTCAAGGATGTTCACAGCAAAATGCTTGTGTGGAAACTCAAGCTTTCAGGGAAGTAGGAAAGATCACCAGATTCTCACACCTGGTGAGGCTACTTCGTGACACAGGTGAAAACCCAAGTACCCATCTTAGATTTTATAAGAAAATGCAAAAAAAATGACTGAATCATAGCAAAACCATCACTCATGCCTTTGTAGACTATACAGATGAGAATGTGTTCAAGAAATCTCAAATCTGTTCACAGAAGTGAAATAGTTGGGAATGAAAGTAAGCTCTGCTTTCAGCATGAGGAAGCCTTGAGGCTTAACATGTCACATGTATTAAAGTTTTCACTATCAGGTTAGGGCAGATGTGCAAATCAGACTTATCATTATAGCCTGCCAGAAAATTATGATGTCTAGAGTATAGCCTGAGACCCAAGTTTGAGTAGGTGCAAATCAGAAAAGCAACTTGAGGGATTTCCCTGGCAGTCCAGTGGTTAAGAATCCACACTTCTATTGCAGGAGGCATGAGTTTGATCCCTAGTCTGGGAACTAAGACCCCTCATGCTGCATGGCCAAGAAATAAATAAAAATGAATTTTAAAAAGAGAAATAATTAAAGGAAGAAATCAATTTTAAAAAAGAAAAGAAAAGTAGGTTGATTTTCTCCTTCCCCTCTGGGCTGGATGGAGCCCACAGCAGCTATGGGAATCTTAGAAGGAAGGCTCCAATTTGTGGGAACCAGTGGTGGTTCATGGGATGGAATTGAGAGTTCCAAGAAGCCTACTACCGGATTCAGACTTGCCCAGTTATGTTTAGAAAACTGAAGAATGTGCTGACAGAAGCCCATTTTTGTGTGACTGAGAAGTCTCTAAGGAGAAAACCCAGGTTGAAAGAGTTATGCATAATGAGCTCCACTAACCACAAAGAGTTTTATGAAGGGATGGATGAGGGGTGTGGACCCAACATGGTGGCACTAACTCTTCTAAGTCCCAGTTGGACTAATGTTTGAGACCTGGAGAGAGGAAGGAGACTGAGTAAAACTCTGAAAGGAGGGGGATAAAATTCAGCAAACGCTCAGCACAGGTTTGAGGCCTGACTTCCAGAGTATGACACAGCAAGGAAAGGGTGTTTTCCCCTTTGCCACAGCCTGCCCCACCCCACAGCAGTGGCTTCCCAAGGATTCCAGGATCCATTAATGCCTGGAGGACATGCAAGTTATGCCCTTTAATAGTTAAGTAGTTTGGGAGCACATATGACACTGTCCTTGGTGGTGAAGAATATTCAGGGCACATTATAAAGAACTGAAGCTCTTATAAGAACAAAGGGACCGGGGCCTGTGTAACTGTGATTATTCTGTTCTGATGAGACAATATCATGTTCTTGTTAATCATGTGAGCTCAGGAATCAAATGACCTGGGTTCAAACTCAGGTTCCACGCTGACTGTGCAAACAACTCACCAACGTCTCTGGGTCTCAATTTTCACATCTATTAAGTAGGGATAATGGCAGGACCTAACTCACAGAATCGTTGAGAGGATTAAATAAGTAAAAAGCTCGGAAGTTTCTGGTACATAAAAGGGGCTCAACAAGTATTAGGTTTGTTTCTTGTTTTTTGACTAATGAGTGTACCCACTGGCTGGTGACAGCTAAGAAAATACATGAGAGAAATACTTTCTTCACCAAAACCAAAAAAGATTTCTATTACTTACATTGAATCTACATGCACAATCAGGCTTAAGAGAGCTTCTGGGAGCTATACCAGGGTTGGTTCACTGATGCATATGCGGGTACTTCCTCTTCCAAAAATCACTTAAAGGAGCCTACAGATCTAAAATATAAAAATAGGCTTAAATAAGTAATAATCAGAACATAAAATGGAACCAAGATAGAGCTAAAAAACATACACACTTGCTAGCTGAGCTATATAATAGAGAGGTCAAAGGTCTTTCAAGATACATAGAACCCTGTTTTGATGTGCCCTAATCTGGCAGGGATGATGGGACATGGAAATTTATATTAATGTTGCCCTTTTTATATTCCAAGTGCACAATTGTGATGGAGATAGCATATAGCTGCTGTCACACTATGCGGCCTATATACAGAGTCCTACCAAAGACAAGAAAGAAGTAAAGAAATAAAGCTCAATTCTTTTTCCCTGCCTCAGAAAAAACAACTCCTTGGACCAACTTAAATATGGAAACCTAGAGAGACAAGTTTAAAGTAGTGATTTGTATGGGTGCCAATCAGAAGAGTCAAGTACCTTCATTTATTTTAAAGACTCTTTATCATCCAGGAATAATTCATCAATCATCAATAGAAATCACTTTACGAAGTGGGTATATTAAAGAATTGTTGTTAGAGTATGTGTAGGTTGCCATGCAAGCAAGTAATTTGTCCATGTGATCAAAGTCAGTTGGAAAATGCTGAGTTAGGAAAGCTGGGTACCAATTTGGCAAACATAAAAAGATGTCCCCTGAAACCTGAAAGAGACAATATTATTTTACAATTTTAAAGAAAAAAAGTATTTAAAACATAAAGTTCAATTTGCTTGGAGTATGTGATCATTCAGGCTCAGGGATATGGAAGAGACTAGTAGAGATGGGGAGTTCCGGTGAGTTCGGCTTCCTCAACATGGCAGCACCCTTGTCAGTGGAGGTGGAGTTCAGAGGCAGTGCGGAGCTCCTGTTCAACAGTATGGAGAAGCATCAAGTCACCTTACCTGGAGGAACCTCCTTGTCTGGATCAAGAAGAATTTGCTAAAAGAGCAGAGTGGCCAGAGCTGTTCATCCAAGGCAACAGCGGTTCATCCCTGCAGTCAGGGATTCTGGTGCTGATTAACGATGCCGACTGGGAACTGCTGAACTACCAGCTTCAGAACCAGGACAGCATCCTCTTCAACTCCACGCTGCATGGTGGCTAAGGGCCGCTCTCTGTGTCTGGGCACCCTTGGGGTGGGGAGAACAGAACGATCAGACGTTCCCTGGGGCCCTACTTCCAGATCTTCCTGTCCCCCTTGGCTACTTTCTTCTCACTCTGTCCCCTGAGCTCCCTCCAGGCAGGGAAAAGAGTCCAGGTGCTAAAAATGAGACTTTCTCAGGCACGTGAGCAAGGGAAGGCAGGCCGGCTGGCAGGTGCCTGGGCCAGGCACTCCTTGCCCCAGCAGCTAAGGTGGAGGAGGGTGCCCCTCAGCATGGCAGGAGTGGAGGGGGTCTGTGTGGCCAGGGGACCCAGCCGCTGTCCCTGCTTGCATGTCACTGAGTTACTGCTGACAAACACCGCAGCTCCTGGGCCATGGTGCCTTCCTGGGGAAGATGAATGAACCTCAATAGCTGATGGCAGGCCCCCCCTTTCTCAAAAATTGGAAACTGAAGGCTCCATCTCAGTTTCCCCATATGGACAGCAGAGGTCTCTGCCTGTCCCCCACTGATATTATTATGGAACCCCAGCTGGTGTCCCTTATTTAGTGCTGACCATCCCCCCATGCACACACACAGCAGCTGCTCCTCCAACAACACCCTTCCTCCTGCTCCACCATCCACAGCCCTTAACCCTGGCCAGCCTCTCCACACATGAGCTACCAGATGGGCTCCTGAAATCCTCCCCCTGGCAAAAGGCTGCCTACATGCAGCTCATTCCACTGGGGATTGAGAGCAGGAGGGTGTACAGCTAGACCTTGAACTAGCAAATGGAGGCATGAGGTGGGGGAATTCAGTTGTGCCTCAGTTTCCACACCAAATTTTTATAGTATCTGAAAATTGACGGGGCTTCCTGTGGCTCAGGCAGTAAAGAATCTGCCTGCAATGCAGGAGATGTGAGTTTGATCCCTGGGTCAGGAATATCCCCTGGAGAAGGGAATGGCTACCACTCCAGTATTCTTTCCTGGAGAATTCCTTGGACAGAGGAGCCTAGCAGGCTACAGTCCATGGGGTTGCAAAGAGTCAGACAGGACTGAGTGACTAGCACACACAGGAGAGATGGGATAGTGATGAAATACAGATTCTCACCTCATTTTCATATATAATGAGTTTTATGCATGTTACCCAATAGATCTGAATTCAAAATTCAAATCAAATGCTGTCCACAAAGTGATTGGGAAGAGATTTGCAGCTAAGCATTTTAATAACCCATACCAGTCTATTTAGTGATACTTTCATCCTCTACCATCACCACAAAGTACTAATATATGGGAGAACACAGAGCACATCGTCCCTACTATTACTCCCAAACAGATCTTGAGTTTCTTTAACCCAATGGCAGTTCCATCCTCAGAGTGCTGACGCCAGAATCAACTTTGATCTCCTCTGCCTTCCCTTTTCCCTCTCCTCATTCCAATTAGTAACCATACTCTGTGCCTTCCACCCAAGCCGTGTTTCTTGCATGAATCTTCTGTTTGCTTTCATATCCCTTCACCTGACTCAACTATAGTATTACAGTGTTAGTTGCTCAGTTGTGCCTGACTCTTTGCAACCCCATGGATTCAGCCCACCAGGCTCCTCTGTCCATGGGATTTTCCAGGCAAGGATACTGGAGTGGATTGCCATTTCTTTCTCCAGGGGATCTTCCCAACCCAGGGATCGAACCCAGGTATCCTACACTGGAGGCAGATTCTTTACCAACTGAGCTACAAGGGAAGCCAACTTAACTATGAATGTCCCTAGCTTTTGCTCCACTCTCTACATAACTAACGTTATGCATTGTGACCACAGTGATCTATAACCCTAGCTTTTTAAAGAGGCAGGTAAGGAATACCCTGACAGTCCAGCAGTTAAGACTCTGTGCTTGATCAAGACATGGGCTTGGTCCCTGGTCAGGGAACTAAGATTTCACATGCCACACAACATAGTCAAAAAAAAAAAAAAAAACTGGAATTGCCAATCAAAATAAAAAGGGGAAGACCCAAATAATTGTATAGAAATAAAATTAAAAAGTAAAGAAACAGGTAAATTTACTTTTCATCTCTCTTATAGCAGAAAGTAGAGCAGTTGCACACCAATTTACAAATTTGAGATTGAAGTAAAGTAAAAAAATAAACTCCAATTCTGTTCCCCTGCATCAGTAACACTCTATGAAACCAACTCCTTGGACCAACTTAAGTATAGAAACCTAGGGAGTAAAAGGCAAGCTTAAAGCAGCAATTACTATGGGTGCTAATCAGAGGATGTCTGCCTCGCTCGGTCTGAAATATATCCTAAGAAATATTGAAAGGAAAAAATATGAATAGTGCATCTCAACACCCTACTCTTGACCTATAGCAGCTCAGTGATTTTCATGTCTCTGCATCTCCTTGGATAACATTATGGAAAACCCAACAAAGAGCCAACAGAAGATGAGTAATGGTGTGGTAACTCAGACAAGAACAAGATGTCTCTGAAAGAAAGAAAACAGTGTGCTCCAACCACAGGAAATCAGAAGCAGGAATCATCATGTGAGCCAAAAGGCAGACTTGAGGCAGCACATCTGCCAACCACAAAAAACTTTCCACAGGTTGCAACTGGATTAAACTAGTGGCTGTCCTGAGTAAGGACTCCAGTGCCTAAAGTATGCTACCTTCTCTGATCCCTTAAATATGGTTTCCTTTTGATATATTGTTTAAAAATCCCTTTGTGGCAGGCATTTCCTAAAGATCTGCTATGTGAGAGGATTATCTATCCATTGCAGGAGGGTCTGTAAATTCACAATAGCTTTTCAGCTATTGGGATGGAATTGTGGTACATAATTCTGACTTCCAATTCCCTATCTCTATTTCTCTACTTGCTTATTAACACAATACACATGTTAGAGGGCATACTAATATTCCCAGAAAAAAAACTTATACATGTATCCCCGGCTTTTCAAAAGTTTGGTTTATCCCACTTTGCTTTCATGAAAGACTTATGTTAGTAAGTATTTTCACTAACCAAAAGAAATCCCAAGAGGATTTTGCTTTTATGAAAAAAGGCAAAAGATGAAAATAGCATTCAGTGTTTGTTTTGCAGCAGCTGTTATAGAGACAGAGAGCACCAAGCCACGAGAGTGGCCCCACCAAGCTCCTTCCCCGGGGACTACACTCAACATCTCAGCATCAAGCCACCGTAGCTTTGAACTCTGTGAGCATCTGTGCTTTGTCCCCGCTTATTTTGTGCATCCGTTAGCAAGATGTGTCCTCAGGTAACTGATTATTTGCTTCATGCCATTTCACCTTAACAAAACATTTCATAGAAACACTGTACTTTAAGGAAGCAGGGGAAACCTATATTTCATGGCTTTCCTTACAAGTAGGTAATGGCAGCCACTGTAATATAGTTCTGGTCAATAAAATGTAAGCTGAAGTCATTGGGTGGAGCTCCTAGAAAAACCTGTTAAAGACTCATCTGGCATACACCTTTTCGTTCTTTCTCAGTTTTTATTTCTCATGCCTGAAATGTGGACAACAGCTACAGCCACCATCTTGCAACCATGAAAGAAAGGCAAGAAAATCATAAAGACTTCAAACCCAACAGCCTCAAGCTACCGAACAACACCAGCAACCATCCGTCTCTGGGTTTCTTGTTACATGAGAAAATAAAACATTATTAATAACATTCTGCTTACTATTAAATGCACTTAATGAGAAAAAAAAACTGACACAGTAGTTTAAACAGGAAATAACAATATTAATTAATATTCCATCCATGATCTGTGATGGAGCCTTCTTTTTGCATGTATGTCTGTGTGTCTGTGTGTGTTGTACACTCATATGTACAGTATGCTATGTTAACTCTCAGATGATGTTATGGACTGAATGTGTTCCCTCAAAATTCATAAGTTGAAGCCCTGCCTCCCAATGTGTTGGCATTCAGAGACTGGGCTTTTAGGAGGTTAATTAGGGTGAGAAGGATACAGAGTTGAATGTGTATCCAGGACATCCAACTCTGACATGAGTTCTTTCCATTATCTTGGGAAAATTTACTTAATACTAAGTCTCAGTTTCCCTCACTATAAAATGGGAATATTTGGCATTACCTATTAAATGCAATATTTATAAATCTTTAAAGCAGGGCTGGGAAAAGAGTAAACATGCAATAAGAGCTCCTGTTATTAATAATCATGATGATGATGATGCCCTGAATTGGGTAACATTTCCTAAACTCATCATAGCCAGCAGTGGAAATGACACTCTGGTAGACAATGAGTGGTGGTCATATTTTAAATTTTTGAGTAAAAGACAGTGGTTAAAAAGCTTGGATTTTGGAGTCAGACCTAGAGTCAAAGCATCTTCAACACCAATATATACTATGAACTTAAGCAGGTTCTTACTTCTCTAGTAATAATACTATACTAATAATACTACTGTAGGTTGGGGGGAAGGTTAGATTAGCATATATGTAAAGGACTTAATGTGCATAAGAAACCAAATCCATGGCACTAGCATCAGACTTTGAATAATTTGGTAACTCATGATACATTATAGAGGCCCACATCACTCCATTTTCCTCCACCTGCTATTTCAACATTAGCACAGATTGTTAAAAACCAGCAATCCTTTGGTCAAGTTTCCCAAATGTAGCTCATTAAAATTACCTAGCAGATATAATCTTACTCAAGGACAATTCTCAACAACAAAAAGACTTAGAATACTGAAATCAACTGATCAAGCTCCAAAGAATTAAGCAATAGGGCTTTTATAGGGCTTTTTTAATGAAAGTCTTTTTTTAATTTATTTTTTAGTTGGAATATAATTGCTTTACAATGTTGTGTTAGTCTCTGCTGTATAACAGTGCAAATCAGCTGTAACTATACATATATCCCCTCCCTCTTGAGCCTCCCTTCCATCTTCCCCATCTCATCCCCCTAGATCATCACAGAGCACCGAGCTGAGCTCCCTGTTCCATACAGCAGCTTCCCACTAGCTACCTATTTTACACATGGTAGTGAATGTATGTCAATGCTACTCTCAAGAGAATTAAGTAATAATAGATTCTTAATTTTTATTATAAATAGAGCCTGGTGGAATTAGGTGCACCAAAAAATTCATTCTAATTCTTATTTAAGATGTATCTAAAAATCAGAGAAAATTGAAAGGCAATACCTCTTGTTAAGATAATGAGACAATCAAAACACTACCAACTGAAATATATTAAAATGTAAGGTAAATTATCCAAATTGAATGAATTAAATTCAAAATAATTTAGCTGTATAAATGGGATAGCTTCTAGAGACAATACTTCAACCACACTTTCCATGTTGCTTTTGTAGATCAAGACAAGCAACCTATATCTTTAGGTTATTGGCACAAAGGGAGCTCTTCTGGAATCTCCAAAAATATTTATTTGAGGGGTTTTCAGAAGTAACATTACATCTAAGCTAGAAGCACTGATAAAGAGTGGAACTTTGGCCCTTTTAAGGTATTATGGTTTTTTAATTTCATGGAATAAAAAAAAAGCATGCAGAATAAGTTAGTATATCATAAACTATGGCCTTCCCGCCCTTCTCGCCACTTACAGAAGCAAGCTGTTGTTACCATACTGTGGAGGTCCTGTTTGGTAGAAACAAAATTACTTTGTATATAACTCTTCCCTTTCCTAGGGCTCCAGAGAAATGAGGATTCTTTTTACTAAACAGGTTCTCATATTTCCAATTATGACACAGTGCATTGATTATGCAATAGTATCTCTAATATCGAAATCAGTCTGCCTTTGTTTTTGTTTCCGAATGGTTGTGTTTGTTTTTTCACCCCGACCCAAGACAACAAACCTTCTGAATGTAGATCATTCAGTTCTTTTTGAGTCTGTATATTCAAAGAAAGAAAAAGGACTTACTATTTAGTATATCTTCAGGTTAAACTTTTGGGTATCTTAATTTGAAAATTTATTTTAGCATTAGATTATTTGGCAACCAATTATCAAAGGACAGTTAAAGCTCTAGGATCAAACAGGCAAAATTGAATCTTCAAGTCTTTTTGGATGTCATTTTTGCAAGTAACTGGAATTAAGATTTTAAATTTAAATACATATGTGGGAATGAGACCTAGCATCTCTATGTAGAAAGAAATGGCTACACACTGAATAACTTTGAAATGATTCTTAACGGTGTTCACTGTACTGACTCACAAGAGCACAGGGAATATATTCCACTCTTAATTTTGCTTCTCATGGCTGTATGTAGTCTACTGCTTATAGTAAGCTATCACTTCAGATGGTGATTGCAGCCACGAAATTAAAAGACACTTACTCCTTGCAAGGAAAGTTATGATCAACCTAGATAGCTTATTCAAAAGCAGAGACATTACTTTGCCAACAAAGGCCCATCTAGTCAAGGCTATGGTTTTTCCTGTGGTCATGTATGGATGTGAGAGTTGGACTGTGACGAAGGCTGAGCACTGAAGAATTGATGCTTTTGAACTGTGGTGCTGGAGAAGACTCTTGAGAGTCCCTTGGACTGCAAGGAGATCCAACCAGTCCATTCTAAAGGAGATCAGTCCTGGTGTTCTTTGGAAGGACTGATGCTAAAGCTGAAACTCCCAATACTTTGGCCACCTCATGTGAAAAGCTGACTCATTGGAAAAGATTCTGATGCTGGGAGGGATTGGGGGCAGGAGGAGAAGGGGACAACAGAGGATGAGATGGCTGGATGGCAACACCAGCCATGGACTCGATGAACATGAGTTTGAGTGAACTCTGGGAGTTGGTTATAGACAGGGAGGTCTGGTGTGCTGTTATTCATGCGGTTGCAAAGAGTCGGACAGGACTGAGCGACTGAACTGAACTGATAAGGCTTAAAATAAACATCATCCTTTTCTGTTGAACCCAATAATATAGCTATCACTTCCAATCTAAATTTATAAACAAAAGTGTCAATTACCTTAAAAGAAGGAAGGATATTCATAGATTTTTACAAATAACATCAATCCATTTTACTTTGCTCTACAAACCAACTTGATTCACCAGGCAATCTAATCTCAGGTTGTATCAGAACCATTACATAATTTGTTGGATTCACTCAAAATGAAAATGACAGATCAACCCCTTTATTTAAAAATTAAGAATTTCATAATGCAGAGGAGCATTAAACTAAGCATGAGGCCCTGTTGAGCACATGGCCCTAAGCAAATGCACAGTTCACATATCCCTGAAGCCAACCCTGGATGGCATCAGTTCATTTCAGTCGCTCAGTCATGTCCGACTCCTTGCGACCCCATAAACTGCAGAACACAAAGCCTCCCTGTCCATCTCCAACTCCCAGAGCTTACTGAAACTCATGTACATTGAGTCAAGATGCCATGCAACCATCTCATCCTCTGTCATCCCCTCATTCTCCCAACTTTAATCTTTCCCAACATCACAGTCTTTTCTAGTGACTCATTCTCCACACCAGGTGGCCAAAGTATTGGAGTTTCAGCTTTAGCATCAGTCCTTCCAATGAATATTCAGGACTGATTTCCTTTATATGGACTGGTTGGATGTCCTTGAAGTCTAAGGGACTCTCGAGAATCTTCCCCTCCAATACCACAGTTCAAAAGCATCAATTCTTCAGTGCACAGCGTTCATTATAGTCCAACTCTCACATCCATACATGACTACTGGAAAAACAATAGCTTTGAATAGACAGACCTTTGTTGGCAAAGTAATGTCTCTGCTTTTTAATATGTTGTCTAGGTTGATCATAGAGTTCCTTCTAAGGGGCAAATGTCTTTTAATTTCATGGCTGCAGTCACAATCTGCAGTGATTTTGGAGCCCCCCAAAATAAAGTCTGTCACTGCTTCCATTGTTTCCTCATATATTTGCCATGAAGTGATGTGACCAGACGCCATGATCTTACTTTTCTCAATGTTGAGTTTTAACCCAACTTTTTCACTTTCCTCTTTCACTTTCATTAAGCTCTTTCATTTCACTTCTTCTTTGCTTTCTGCCGTAAGGGTGGGGTCATCTGCATATCTGAGGTTATTGATATTTCTCCCGGCAATCTTGATTCCAGCTTGTGCTTCCTCCAGCCCAGCATTTAGCATGATGTACTCTGCATATAAGTTAAATAAGAAGGGTGACAATATACAGCCTTGACTGTCCTGATTTGGAACCAGTCTGTTGTTCCATGTCCAGTTCTCACTGTTGCTTCTTTTTTTTTTTTCCAAATACAATTTTATTTTATTTTTAAACTTTACAAAATTGTATTAGTTTTGCCAAATATCAAAATGAATCCGCCACAGGTATACATGTGTTCCCCATCCTGAAC
>NW_011494740.1:3942099-3943150 GCF_000754665.1 Bison bison bison | reverse complement strand
CATCCCTCTGGGTCGTCCCAGTGCACTAGCCCCAAGCATCCAGTATCGTGCATCGAACCTGGACTGGCAACTCGTTTCATACATGATATTATACATGCCATTCAATGTATTCAATTCAATGCCATTTTCCCAAATCTTCCCACCCTCTCCCCCTCCCACAGAGTCCATAAGACTGTTCCATACATCAGTGTCTCTTTTGCTGTCTCATACACAGGGTTATTGTCAGCATCTTTCTAAATTCCATATATATGCGTTAGTATACTGTATTGGTGTTTTTCTTTCTGGCTTACTTCACTCTGTATAATAGGCTTCAGTTTCATCCACCTCATTAGAACTGAGTCAAATGTATTCTTTTTAATGGCTCAGTAATACTCCATTGTGTATATGTACCATTGCTTTCTTATCCATTCATCTGCTGATGGACATCTAGGTTGCTTCCATGTCCTGGCTATTATAAACAGTGCTGCGATGAACATTGGGGTACACGTGTCTCTTTCCCTTCTGGTTTCCTCAGTGTGTATGCCCAGCAGTGGGATTGCTGGATCATAAGGCAGTTCTATTTCCAGTTTTTTAAGGAATCTCCACACTGTTCTCCATAGTGGCTGTACTAGTTTGCATTCCCACCAACAGTGTAAGAGGGTTCCCTTTTCTCCACACCCTCTCCAGCATTTATTACTTGTAGACTTTTGGATCGCAGCCATTCTGACTGGTGTGAGATGGTACCTCATAGTGGTTTTGATTTGCATTTCTCTGATAATGAGTGATGTTGAGCATCTTTTCATGTGTTTATTAGCCATCTGTATGTCTTCTTTGGAGAAATGTCTATTTAGTTCTTTGGCCCATTTTTTGATTGGGTCATTTATTTTTCTGGAGTTGAGCTGTAGGAGTTGCTTGTATATTTTTGAGATTAGTTGTTTGTCAGTTGCTTCATTTGCTATTATTTCTCCCATTCTGAAGGCTGCCTTTTCACCTTGCTAATAGTTTTCTTTGATGTGCAGAAGCTTTTAAGGTTAATTAGGTCCCATTTGTTTATTTTTGCTTTTATTTCCAA
>NW_011494740.1:3941697-3941924 GCF_000754665.1 Bison bison bison | reverse complement strand
AAATCCACGCACATAAGGTGTCCATATGTGCGTGGATTTGTCTCTGGGCTTTCTATTTTGTTCCATTGATCTATATTTCTGTCTTTGTGCCAGTACCATACTGTCTTGATAACTGTGGCTTTATAGTAGAGCCTGAAGTCAGGTAGGTTGATTCCTCAAGTTCCATTCTTCTTTCTCAAAATCGCTTTGGCTATTCGAGGTTTTTTGTATTTCCATACAAATTGTGA
>NW_011494740.1:3939240-3941597 GCF_000754665.1 Bison bison bison | reverse complement strand
TGTATAGGAATGCAAGGGATTTCTGTGTGTTGATTTTATATCCTGCAACTTTAGTATAGTCATTGATTAGTTCTAGTAATTTTCTGGTGGAGTCTTTAGGGTTTTCTATGTAGAGGATCATGTCATCTGCAAATAGTGAGTGTTTTACTACTTCTTTTCTAATTTGGATTCCTTTTATTTCTTTTTCTGCTCTGATTGCTGTGGCCAGAACTTCCAAAACTATGTTGAATAGTAATGGTGAAAGTGGGCACCCTTGTCTTGTTCCTGACTTTAGAGGAAATGCTTTCAATTTTTCACCATTGAGGATAATGTTTGCTGTGGGTTTGTCATATATAGCTTTTATTATGTTGAGGTATGTTCCTTCTATTCCTGATTTCTGGAGAGTTTTTATCATAAATGGATGTTGAATTTTGTCAAAGGCTTTCTCTGCGTCTATTGAGATAATCATATGGTTTTTATTTTTCAATTTGTTAATGTGGTGTATTACATTGATTGATTTGTGGATATTGAAGAATCCTTGCATCCCTGGGATAAGCCCACTTGATCATGGTGTATGATCTTTTTAATATGTTGTTGGATTCTGATTGCTAGAATTTTGTTAAGGTTTTTGCATCTATGTTCATCAGTGATATTGGCCTGTAGTTTTCTTTTTTTGTGGGATCTTTGTCAGGTTTTGGTATTAGGGTGATGGTGTCCTCATAGAATGAGTTTGGAAGTTTACCTTCCTCTGCAATTTTCTGGAAGAGTTTGAGCAGGATAGGTGTTAGCTCTTCTCTAAATTTTTGGTAGAATTCAGCTGTGAAGCCGTCTGGACCTGGGCTTTTGTTTGCTGGAAGATTTTTGATTACAGTTTCAATTTCCGTGCTTGTGATGGGTCTGTTAAGATTTTCTATTTCTTCCTGGTCCAGTTTTGGAAAGTTGTACTTTTCTAAGAATTTGTCCATTTCTTCCACGTTGTCCATTTTACTGGCATATAATTGTTGATAGTAGTCTCTTATGATCCTTTGTATTTCTGTGTTGTCTGTTGTGATCTCTCCATTTTCATTTTTAATTTTATTGATTTGATTTTTCTCCCTTTGTTTCTTGATGAGTCTTGTTAATGGTTTGTCAATTTTATTTATCCTTTTGAAGAACCAGCTTTTGGCTTTGTTGATTTTTGCTGTGGTCTCTTTTGTTTCTTTTGCATTTATTTCTGCTCTAATTTTTAAGATTTCTTTCCTTCTACTAACCCTGGGGTTCTTCATTTAACTTAATAGTTTTTCTCCTGTAATTGAGATCTAATCTTACTGCATTGTGGTCAGAAAAGATGCTTGGAATGATTTCTATTTTTTTTAATTTACCAAGGCTAGCTTTATGACCCAGGATGTGATCTATCCTGGAGAAGGTTCCATGTGCGCTTGAGAAAAAGGTGAAATTCATTGTTTTGGGATGAAAAGTCCTATAGATATCAATTAGGTCTAACTGGTCTATTGTATCATTTAAAGTTTGTGTTTCCTTGTTAATTTTCTGTTTAGTTGATCTATCCATAGGTATGAGTGGGGTATTAAAGTCTCCCACTATTATTGTGTTATTGTTAATTTCTCCTTTCATACTTGTTAGCATTTGTCTTACATACTGCGGTGCTCCCATGTTGGGTGCATATATATTTATAATTGTTATATCTTCTTCTTGGATTGATCCTTTGGTCATTATGTAGTGATCTTCTTTGTCTCTTTTCACAGCCTTTGTTTTAAAGTCTATTTTATCTGATATGAGTATTGCTACTCCTGCTTTCTTTTGGTCCCTATTTGCATGGAAAATCTTTTTCCAGCCCTTCACTTTCAGTCTATATGTGTCCCCTGTTTTGAGGAGGGTCTCTTGTAGACAACATATGTAGGGGTCTTGTTTTTGTATCCATTCTGCCAGTCTTTGTCTTTTGGTTGGGGCATTCAACCCATTTACGTTTAAGGTAATTACTGATAAGTATGAATCCGTTGCCATTTATTTTATTGTTTTGGGTTCAAATTTATACACCGTTTTTGTGTTTCCTGTCTAGAGAATATCCTTTAGTATTTGTTGGAGAGCTGGTTTGGTGGTGCAGAATTCTCTCAGCTTTTGCTTGTCTGAAAAGCTTTTGATTTCTCCTTCATACTTGAATGAGATCCTTGCTGGGTACAATAATCTGGGTTGTAAGTTATTTTCCTTCATCATTGTAAGTATGTCTTGCCATTCCCTCCTGGCTTGAAGAGTTTCTATTGAAAGATCAGCTGTTATCCTTATGGGAATTCCCTTGTGTGTTATTTGTTCTTTTTCCCTTGCTGCTTTTAATATTTGTTCTTTGTGTTTGATCTTTGTTAATTTGATTAATATGTGTCTTG
>NW_011494740.1:3937416-3939020 GCF_000754665.1 Bison bison bison | reverse complement strand
GAATGTTGTAGCGTTTAATATTGTCCTGAAGGTCTCTGAGATTGTCCTCATTTCTTTTAATTTGTTTTTCTTTTATTCTCTCTGATTCATTTATTTCTACCATTCTATCTTCTAATTCACTAATCCTATCTTCTGCCTCTTTTATTCTACTATTTGTTGCCTCCAGAGTGTTTTTAATTTCATTTATTGCATTATTCATTATATATTGACTCTTTTTTATTTCTTCTAGGTCCTTGTTAAACCTTTCTTGCATCTTCTCAATCCTTGTCTCCAGGCTATTTATCTGTGATTCCATTTTAATTTTAAGATTTTGGATCAATTTCACTATCATTATTCGGAATTCTTTATCAGGTAGATTCCCTATCTCTTCCTCTTTGGTTTGGTTTGGTGGGCATTTATCCTGTTCCTTTATCTGCTGAGTATTCCTCTGTCTCTTCATCTTGTTTAAATCGCTGAGTTTGAAGTGTCCTTTCTGTATTCTGGCAGTTTGTGGAGTTCTCTTTATTGTGGCATTTCCTCACTGTGTGTGGGTTTGTACAGGCGGCTTGTCAAGGTTTCCTGGTTAGGGAAGTTTGTGTTGGTGTTCTGATGTGTGGAGCTGTATTTCTTCTCTCTGGAGTGCAATGAAATGTCCAGTAATGAGTTATGAGATGTCTATGGTTTTGGGGTGACTTTGGACAGCCTGTATCTTGAAGCTCAGGGCTGTGTTCCTTTGTTGCTGGAGAATTTGCTTGGTATGTCTTGCCCTGGAACTTGTTGGCCCTTGTGTGGTGCTTGGTTTCAGTGTTGGTATGGAGGCGTTTGATGAGCTCCTGTCAATTAATGTTCCTTGGAGTCAGGAGTTCCCTGGAGTCGGGGTTTGGACTTAGGCCTCCTTCTTCCAGTTATTGGTCTTATTTTTACAGTAGTTTCAAAACTTCTCCTTCTATACTGCACCATTGATAAAACATCTACGTTAAAGATGAAAAGTTTCTCTACCATGAGGGTCACTCAGAGAGGTTCACAGCGTTACATGGAGAAGAGAAGAGGGAGGAGGGAGTTAGAGGTGACCCGAATGAGATGAGGTGGAATCAATAGTGAAGAGAGTGGGCTAGCCAGTAATCACTTCCTTATGTGCACTCCACAACTGGACTGCTCAGAGATGTTCATGGAGTTATACAGAGAAGAGAAGAAGGAGGAAGGAGACAGAGGTGGCCAGAAGGATAAAAGGGGGGAATGAAAAGAAGGGAGACAGATCCAGCCAGTAATCAGTTCCCTAAGTGTTCTCCACTATCTGGAACACACAGAAATTCACAGAGTTGGGTAGAGTAGAGAGGGGTTAGGGAGGAGACACAGGCAACCTGGTGGAGAAAAAGGAGAGTCCAAAGGGAGAGAGAGCAGTCAAGCCAGTAATCTCGCTCCCCAGTGAAAAATGCGTACTGAAGATTGGGTTCTTAAAGGTACAAAATTGGTAACAAATACATAAAAGCAAAAATTAAAAATCTAGAGTAGAGTTTAGAATTTCAAAAATACGATGTTGAAGAAAAGAAGAAGGAAAGGAAAGAGAGAAAAAACGAACAAACAAAAACAAACAAGGTCGCGAAAATTATAAAGAAAATATAGGT
>NW_011494740.1:3936204-3936684 GCF_000754665.1 Bison bison bison | reverse complement strand
CACGCACAATTGCTGCGACTTATCGCTCCCCACCACTCGGTTTTCTGGGTGTACAACCAGCACACCTTCTCAGGCAGATGTTGACCATCCAGACCCCCGAGAAGTTTTAGTTAGCAAAGAAGCCTGCTCACAGTTTTATATATAATGTCTCTCTGGGGCTGCGATTGCCTGCTTCCGGCTCTGGCTGCCTGTCACCGGAGGGGGAAGGTCTGCAGCCGGCTCTCTCTGTTCAGTCCTTTGTTCCGTGGGCAGGCCTGGCAGTGTCTTAGGTTAGGGCTGTCTTTTCGTGTGGTAGATATCCCACAGTCTGGTTTGCTAGCCCAAAGTATTTCCCTCAGATAGCACTCAGGGTATTCAGGCCAGGTTCTTACTCTAAGCGATGCAGCCCGCGCCGCGCCTCTCTGCCCAGCCCCCGCTTGCTAATGGCGTGTGCAGGCGTCTGCGCTGCTTCTCCACTGGGGGAGTTACCGTAGGGCTCGC
>NW_011494740.1:3935722-3936104 GCF_000754665.1 Bison bison bison | reverse complement strand
AGCCTCCCTGCCCACACTGCTCGGGCTCTAGGTTGTTCCACCGGGAACCATCCGAGGCCGGCTCTGGGCTGCATGCACCTCCCAGGTCCAAGCCGCTTAGGTTCAGGCACTCGGGTAGTCCTCAGAGGCCCAGACTCGGTTGGGCCTGCGTTTTGTGCCCTTCCCAGGTCCGAGCAGCTCAGGTGATGAGGTGTTTGGCACGCACAATTGCTGCGACTTATCGCCTCCCCACCACTCGGTTGTCTGGGTGTACAACCAGCACACCTTCTCAGGCAGATGTTGACCATCCAGACCCCCGAGAAGTTTTAGTTAGCAAAGAAGCCTGCTACAGAATGAGATCCTTGCTGGGTACAATAATCTGGGCTGTAGGTTATTTCTTTCA
>NW_011494740.1:3934838-3935094 GCF_000754665.1 Bison bison bison | reverse complement strand
GTCTTTTATATTTTTTCCTACCTCCTTTAGAAGACTTGGGTTGCTTTTCTGGGTGCCTGATGTCCTCTGTTGGCATTCAGAAGTTGTTTTGTGGAATTTACTCGACGTTTAAATGCTCTTTTGATGAATTTGTGGGGGAGAAAGTGTTCTCCCTGTCCTACTCCTCCGCCATCTTGGCTCCTCCTCCTCACTGTTGCTTCTTGACCTGCATAAAGATTTCTCAGGAGGCAGGTCAGGTGGTCTGGTATTCCCATCT
>NW_011494740.1:3912878-3934738 GCF_000754665.1 Bison bison bison | reverse complement strand
GAATGAAAACTGACCTTTTCCAGTCCTGTGGCCACTGCTGAGTTTTCCAAATTTGCTGACATATTGAGTGCAGCACTTTCATAGCACCATCTTTTAGGATTTGAAATAGCTTGACTGGAATTCCATCACCTCCACTAGCCTTGTTTGTAGTGATGTTTCCTAAGGCCCATTTGACTTCACATTTCAGGATGTCTGGCTCTAGGTTAGTGACCACACCATCATGGTTATCTAGGTCATGAATATCTTATTTGTATAGATCCTCTGTGTATTCTTGCCACCTCTTCTTAATATCTTCTGCTTCTGTTAGGTCCATACCATTTCTGACCTTTATTGTGCCCATATTTGTATAAAATGTTCCCTTTGTATATCTCTAATTTTCTTGAAGAGATCTCTAGTGTTTCCCAACTATTCATTTTCCTCTATTTCTTTGCACTGATCACTGAGGAAGGATTTCTTATCTCTCCTTGTTATTCTTTAGAACTCTAAACTCAAATGGGTATATCTTTCCTTTTTTCCTTTGCCTTTCCCTTCTCTATTCTCAGCTATCGGTAAGGCCTTCTCAGACAACTATTTTGCTTTTTTGCAATTCCTTTTTCTTGGGGATAGTTTTAATCACTACTTACTGTACAATGTCAGGAACCTCTGTCCATAGATCTTCAGGCACTCTGTCTATCAGATCTAATTAATCCCTTGAATCTATTTGTCACTTCCATTGTATAATCATAAGGGATTTGATTTAGGTCATACTTGAATGATCAGTATATGGCATATAAATATCAATATATGGCATATATTTATGCCAACAAACGTCTGTCTAGTCAAGGCTATGGTTTTTCCTGTGGTCATCTATGGATGTGAGAGTTGGACTGTGAAGAAGGCTGAGCACCGAAGAATTGATGCTTTTGAACTGTAGTGTTGGAGAAGATTCTTGAGAGTCCCTTGGACTGCTAGGAGATCCAACCAGTCCATTCTGAAGGAGATCAGCCCTGGGATTTCTTTGAAAGGAATGATGCTAAAGCTGAAACTCCAGTACTTTGGCCACCTCATGTGAAGAGTTGACTCATTGGAAAAGACTCTGATGCTAGGAGGGATTGGGGGCAGGAGGACAAGATGGCTGGATGGCATCACTGACTCGATGGACATGAGTCTGGGTGAACTCCGGGAGCTGGTGATGGACAGGGAGGCCTGGCGTACTGCGATTCATGGGGTCGCAAAGAGTCAGACACGACTGAGCGACTGAACTGAACTGAACTGAATGATCTGGTGGTTTTTCCTACTTTCTTCAATTTAAGTCTGATTCTGGCAATAAGAAGTTCATGATCTGAGCCATAGTCAGCTCCTGATTTTGTTCTGGTTGACTGTATAGAGCTTCTCCATCTTTGGCTGCAAAGAATATAATCAATACTGATTTCAGTATTGACCATCTGGTGATGTCCATGTGAAGAGTTGTCTTTTGTGTTGTTGGAATAAAGTGTTTGCTATGACCAATGCGTTCTCTTGGCAAAACTCTGTTGGCCTTTGCCCTGCTTCATTCCGTATCCCAAGGCCAAATTTGCCTGTCATTCCAGGTGTTTCTTGACTTCCTACTTTTGCATTCCAGTCCCCTATAATGAAAGGGACGTCTTTTTTGGGTGATAGTTCTAAAAGATCGTGTAGGTCTTCATAGAACCGTTCAACTTCAGCTTCTTCAGCATTACTGGTTGGGTTATAGACTTGGATTACTGTGATATTGAATGGTTTGTCTTGGAAATGGAGATCATTCTGCTGTTTTTGAGATTGCATCCAGGTACTGCATGTTGGACTCTTTTGTTGACTATGATGGCTACTCTATTTCTTCTATGTGGTTCTTGCCCACGGGAGTAGCTATAATGGTAATCTGTGTTAAATTCACCAATTCCAGTCCATTTTAGTTCACTGATTCCTAAAATGTCAATGTTCATTCTTGCCATTTCCTGCTTGACCACTTCAATTTACCTTGATTCATGGAACTAACATCCCAGGTTCCTAAGAAATAGTGGAATAATGGCATCTCTCCCATCAAAATTATCTGCATTATGCTAGTAAATATCCTGATACTTTGGATATGTGCTTCAGTTCAGTCGCTCGGTCATGTCCGACTCTTTGCGACCCCATGAGCTGCACGCCAGGCTTCCCTGTCCAACACCAACTCGCGGAACACACCCAAACTCATGTCCATTGAGTTGGTGATGCCATCCAACCATCTCATCCTCTGTTGTCCCATTCTCCTCCTGCCCTCAATCTTACCCAGCATCACGGTCTTTTCAAATGAGTCAGCTCTTCAGGTCAGGTGGACAAAGTATTGGAGTTTCAGCTTCAACATCAGACCTTCCAAAGAACACCCAGGACTGATCTGCTTTAGGATGGATGGGTTGGATATCCTTGCAGCCCAAGGGACTCTCTTGTGTCTCCTCCAACATCACAGTTCAAAATGATCAATTCCTCAGTGCTCAGCTTTCTTTATAGTCCAATTCTCACATTCATACATGACCACTGGGAAAACCATAGCCCTGACTAGATGGACCATTGTCGGCAAAGTAATGTCTCTGTTTTTTAATATGCTGTCTAGGTTGACCATAACTTTCCTTCCAAGGAGTAAGCATCTTTTAATTTCATGGCTGCAATCACCATCTGCTGTGATTTTGGAGCCCAAAAAAATGAAGTCTGACACTGTTTCCATTGTTTCCCCATCTATTTGCCATGAAGTGATGGGACCAGATGCCATGATCTTCATTTTCTGAATGTTGAGCTTTAAGCCAACTTTTTCACTCTCCTCTTTCACTTTCATCAAGAGGCTTTTTAGTTCCTCTTCACTTTCTGCCATAGGGTGGTGTTATCTGCATATCTGAGGTTATTGATACTTCTCCCAACAATCTTGATTCCAGCTTGTACTTCTTCTAGCCCAGGGTTTCTCACGATGTATTCTGCATATAAGTTAAATAAGCAGGATGACAATATACAGCCTTGACGTACTCCTTTTCCTATTTGGAACCAGTCTATTGTTCCATGTCCAGTTCTAACTGTTGCTTCCTGACCTGCATATAGAATTCTCAAGAGGCAGGTCAGGTGGTCTGATATTCCCATCTCTTTCAAATTTTCCACAGTTTATTGTGATCCAAACAGTCAAAAGCTTTGGCATAGTCAATAAAGCAGAAATAGATGTTTTTCTGGAACTCTCTTGCTTTTTTGATGATGCAGCGATGTTGGCAACTTGATGTCTGGTTCCTCTGCCTTTTCTAAAACCAGCTTGAACATCTGGAAGTTCACAGTTCACATATTGCTGAAGCCTGGCTTGGAGAATTTTGAACATTACTTTACTAATGTGTGAGATGATTGCAATTGTGCGGTAGTTTGAGCATTCTTTGGCATTGCCTTTCTTTGGGATTGGAATGAAATCTGACCTTTTCCAGTCCTGTGGCCACTGCAGAGTTTTCCAAATTTGCTGACATATTGAGTGCAGCACTTTCACCGCATCATCTTTTAGGATTCAACATAGCTCAACTGGAATTCCATCACCTCCACTAGCTTTGTATGTAGTGATGGTTCCTAAGGCCCACTTGACTTCACTTTCCAGGATGTCTGGCTCTAGGTCAGTGATCACACCATCGTGATTAACTGGATCATAAAGATCTTTTTTGTACAGTTCTTCTGTGTGTTCTTGCCACCTCTTCTTAATATCTTCTGCTTCTGTCAGGTCCATACCATTTCTGTCCTTTATTGTGCCCATCTTTGCATGAAATGTTCCCTTGGTGTCTCCAGTTTTCTTGAAAAAGTCTCTAGTCTTTCCCATTCCGTGCTTTCCTCTATTTCTTTGCACTGATCACTGAGGAAGGCTTTCTTATCTCTCCTTGCTATTCTTTTGAACCCTGCATTCAAATGGGTATATCTTTCCCTTTCTCCTTTGCTTTTTGCTTCTCTTCCTTTCTCAGCTATTTGTAAGGCCTCCTTATACAGCCATTTTGCTTTTTTGCATTTCTTTTTCTTGTGGATGGTCTTGATTCCTGTCTCCAGTACAATGTCATGAACTTCCATCCATAGTTCATCAGGCACTCTGTCTATCAGATCTAGTCCCTTAAATCTATTTGTCACTTCCACTGTATAATCATAAGGGATTTGATTTATTTCATATCTGAATGGTTTAGTGGTTTTTCCCACTTTCTTCAATTTAAGTCTGAATTTGGCAATAAGGAGTTCATGATCTGACCCACAGTCAGCTCCTGGTCTTGTTTTTGCTGACTGCGTGGAGCTTGTACATCTTTGGCTGCAAAGAATATAATCAATCTGATTTCGGTGTTGGCCATCTGGTGATGTCCATGTGTAGAGTCTTCTCTTTTGTTGTTGGAAGAGGGTGTTTGCTATGACCAGTGCGTTCTCTTGGCAAAACTCTGTTAGCCTTTGCCCTGCTTCGTTCTGTACCCCAAGGCCAACTTTGCCTGTTACTCCAGGTGTTTCTTGACTTCCTACTTTTGCATTCCAGTCCCCTACAATGAAAAGGACATCTTTTTTGGGTGTTAGTTCTAAAAGGTCTTATAGGTCTTCATAGAACTGTTCAACTTCAGCTTCTTCAGCATTACTGGTCAGGGCATAGACTTGGATTACTGTGATATTGAATGGTTTGCATTGGAAATGAACAGAGATCATTCTGTCATTTTTGAGATTGCATCCAATTACTGCATTTTGGACTCTTTTGTTGACTATGATGGCTACTCCATTTCTTCTAAGGGATTCCTGCTCACAGTAGTAGATAAAATGGTCATCTGAGTTAAATTCACCCATTCCGGTCCATTTTAGTTTGCTGATTCCTAGAATGTTGGCGTTCACTCTTGCCATCTCCTGTTCGAGCTCTTCCAATTTGCCTTGATTCGTGGACCTAACATTCCAAGTTCTTGTGCAATATTGCTCTTTACAGCCATATTATAAACATGTGCTTCCTATACAAGAAAATGAAAGTACTGTCCTTTGCCCTTTAACAAAGGAAATGGATATTGTATATCATGTCAAATATCAAATACCCAGATACTTTAAAGTTGACAGAGGGATCTACATCAGAACTTAGAGGTCAGATATCACCACAGCTCATGACCTCTTTCTGCACACATTTGTATTTGCCAAATCTCTCACATATCCTCTTTGCCAAGTCCCTCTACATCCCCACCATGAATTTGCATCAGGATGTAAACATGCCTTCACACAGTTCAGTTCAGTTGCTTAGTCGTGTCCAACTCTTTGCGACCCCATGAACCACAGCATGCCAGGCCTCCCTGTCCATCACCAACTCCCGGACTTTACTCAAACTGATTTCCATTGAGTCGGTGATGCCATGCAACCACCTCATCCTCTGTCATCCCATTCTCCTCCTGCCTTCAATCTTACCCAGCATCACGGTCTTTTCAAATGATTCAGCTCTTCGAGTCAGGTGGCCAAAGTATTGGAGTTTCAGCTTCAACATCAGTCCTTTCAATGAACACCCAGGACTGATCTCCTTTAAGATGGACTGGTTGGATCTCCTTGCAGTCCAAGGGACTCTCAAGAGTCTTCTCCAATACCACAGTTCAAAAACATTAATTCTTCAGCACTCAGCTTTGTTTATAGTCCAACTCTCACATCCATACATGATTACTGGAAAAAACCATAGCCTTGACTTCATACAGTATTTATGTGCAAATAGTCTTATCAGGTCAAAAGCCACAGGAAAATTCCACACATTCATGACACTGATTACTCTCTCTTCAGTGAGAGAATATCTAGCCTTCTTGGATTTGAATACAAGAAGAAAAAGTTATTGGTATTTTGTTTGTTTTGCTTGTTTGTTGGTTTTTTTGTTGTTAACATAGGCTATAGGGAATTATGTAGCAGTGAGGCAATCCTAATGAATGTCTCAGCAACTGCTTTGGCTAGAAGTGTTACTCCTGGAAAGCAAGGAGCCATACTCTGCCATACAAAAGTCAGGTGAGTGTATAATATAGAATTAAAAAGAGATGAACATGAGACTTCCCTGGTGGTCCAGTGGTTAAGACTCTGTGCTTCTAATTCAGAGGCCACAGGTTTGATCCCTGATCGGGGAACTAAGGTCCCACATGCCATGTGGCATGGTCAAATTGGGAAAGAGAAAGAGAAAAGAACAAAAAAAATGTAGGGGAGGGAAGTGTTGAGAATTTGGGATTCATAAATACAAGCTATTTTATACAGAATAGATAAATAACAACATCCTATTGTATAGCACAGGGAACTATATTCAACATCCTGTGATAAACTATAGTGGAAGAGAATATGAAAGATAATATGAAAAAAATATATATATATATATAATTGAGTCATTCTGCAGAAATAATGCAACATTGTAAATCAAATATATCTCAATAAAAAATATTTTTTTAAAAGATGAACACAGATGATGAATAATAGGCTAAATATAAAATACTTGTTTCCAAGTATAAAACCAATGAGAAGGCTGAAGAGAACACAGAAAGCATTCACAGTCTGGGGACATGGCTTGATGAAGCTCTAGATAAACCAGAGGAGTACTGTTTTTGCCATAAGCCAATTGGAAATCTCAGGATTAAGAACAGAATCTTAAAATACAAATGGTTCTTGAACATTTAAAAGATGATTAACCTGAATCATAAAAAGGGAAATGCAAATCAAAATTGCATTGAGATACCATATCACACCTACTAGACTGGGTAAATCCAAGAGTTTGAGAGCATATTCTGATGGTGAAGCTGTGGGGAAACAGGCATTTTCATACAATTTCAGTGGAAGAGTCTTGCAGTAAATACAGTGCCTATGGAGGGCTATTTTATTACAGCTATCAAAATTAAAAATTTACACCCTTTCACCTAGCAATCCCACTTCTAGGGATTTCTTCTCAGATATATTTGCATACACTAAAAATGACGCATGCACAAGGATATTTATTACAACATAGTTATAATAGCAAAAAATAAGAAGCAATACATACAACTATATTTAGGAGACTAGCTAAATAAATTAAACTACACCAGTAAAATGGAATGTTCACCAGCTATACAAAAGAAAGAAGACATATTCTATCACTAGAAAAGATAGGCTTTTGTGTACCAAGAATGTATACAATGTGCTCCTCAATTATACCAATGGGGGAAAGAGGGGTAAGATACTTCTATTTATGTTTGCAGGGAAATTTCCTGGAAGCAGATCTAGAAAATCCAATAAAAGGTAATAAAAATATTTATCTATGGGAAGAGAAGGGGATGACAGAGGATGAGATGGTTGGATGGCATCACTGACTCAATGGACATGAGTTTGAGCAAACTTCCGGAGATAGTGAAAGACAGGGAAGCCTGGCACGCTGCAGTCCATGGGGTTGCAAAGAGTTAGAGACAACTTAGTGACTAAACAACAACAGAAATGGGGTAGGGTAAGGGTGGGAACTGGGCAAACAGAAGGCAGGAGTGGGAGTGAGAAATTTTGTGTGTAAGCTTGTACCATTTGAATTCTCAGTTCAGTCACTTAGTCACGTCTGACTCTGCAACCCCACGGAAATAAAAATTTAAACTTGAATTTTAAGGCACATGAATATATTTCCTATTTGTTAAATTAGAAATTTAAATAAATGAATGGATGACCATAAAAAAAGAGAAAGATTAAAATACAGAAAGATAGAAAGATCTAACCTCTTCATACACGGAAAAAACTAAAGCCAAGGTGAGTGAAAATAACAGCTGCAAATCCAAAGACAGTAGCAGAGCCTTTATCAGAACTATGGATAATCAGAGGACGCTTCTGAAATAAGACATGGTAACACGTTTGTCTCTGAGTTATTAGAGGTTATTAGAGGTATCACCAGTGACACAAATCTATAAATTTAGCTATCAATATTTCTCATCTCTAAATCTCTTGACAGTGGAGTAAATTTTATATTTTTAAATTGTTAGCCATGTGTCATCAGTATTTTTAATAGGAAATAAAATTGCTAAAAGGCATGGAATATAGCAGATTAGAAGACCCAGGGATGAATAAGAAAACAAAGCAGGAAGCTGAGTACTGGCAAACTGCGCACCAAAGTCAGTTTAGAAGCAATAAAAGCCTGTGTCAAGACCTGGAGAAGATTCCCCATCATTGAGCACGCTGCTGGGATGGGATGGGAAGCACCTATAAGAGCAGGCCTTGCATTTGGTGGTGACTTTCACAAACAGTCCGCACTTGGCACACTCCTCTCCTCCATCCTTCCCCCGAACTTTATTCATTTTCTACTATTATTTATGCAAGAATCTCTTTCTTCTGCCAAATTGGGAAGTCACTGGTGATGTTTTCATCAGTTTTCATGTGCCTCACTGTACCTTGTGCCCAGCACACTACCTTAAACATACCAAAGTCCTAGATTTTTAGAACATTGGAGACAGAAGGAGATTTAGAAGATATCTAGTCCAATTTTTTAACTAATTTTTAAAGCAACAAATTCATATTCAAATGAATAACTATACAGAATCTTCAATATATGAAGCAGATTTTTGTAAAAAAGAGATGCTTTGGCTGAAGAGGAAACACAGGAGGGGATAGCAGTCAGTAATCTCTTTGCTTCTTGCAGCACCTCAGCAATCACAATTTGGAAACTACTGATGCAGAGCAGAAGTTTCATTTTCTAAATGGAGACATTCCTTTAAAGTTTTACACACCAAACTGACACATCCAAGGCAGGGCTGGTGACCTGCACCTGTTGGGACCACCATACCCCCCAGCCTACAGGGATAATCAGACCTATCCAGCTGAATAGGGTGAGGATGGGGGAGAAAAGAATGTGTGTTGGCTAGGGAAACACACACCTTCTTCTTTCCTATAGAACATGCTTGGAGGAGACTCTTATTAGGGATAGGAAACAGTGTCCATTCGTCCGGTTCTGCTAGTCTACAGTCTTTATGGAATAAGTTAAGTAGTTTCCCTCTGTTAGGAAAAATGGGCTGGGCCAGGAAGAGCATCGAGTACTGGGTGGTTCACCAAGGGCCATTCATGGGCCTCTCCTTGCTTACCAGATTCATGCCAAAGCTGTTAACAGAGGGCCTGAGGGCTATTCTGAGAGACATGTTAAAGATTGTTTGGGTTTGATGGGGAGCCACATGGAAGTTTAATCCTTTAGTATGTTCTGTGCGATGAACACACCTAGCAATGTTTGGAAGTAGGAGAGAGATTAAGAATAAATAAATGAGATCATTTCAAAGAGGGACAGGTGCTCTGAAGAAAATAAAACAGAAGGATGATATTTCAGACAAATGAGGGTGGTTATGTTACAATAACAAACAGCCGTCCAAATCTCAGTATTCTAAAACAAGACAGTTGGAGCTTTTTCTTACACCCTATTGTCAGGGGGGCTCTGCTCCATGCTTTGCTCGGAGATAATATCATGGCTGATGAGACTCAATCATCACATCCTTTTTAACTATATCCAGTTGCCTAAAACTTACCCCAGAGGTCTGCCTGCCTGTAAGAGTGTCAGGAAAGTGCCATCTTCCCATGCGTCCCAGAGGAGAGGAAAACCAAGAGCAAACATTATGGCAGTGAGGGGGAACACAAGGGCTGCATAGGGTGATCCAGCAAAGGCTTTCTAAGGAGATGACAACTGAACTGAGATCTGAATAATGAGGATGAACCCTCCAAGTGAAAGCAACAGGAGAGGCCTTACAGGCAGAGGGAATGGCAGAGGCAAAGGTCCTTAGGCCAAAACAAGTGTAGAAGGAAATAAATGAAAGTCACCATGACCAGAGTCTGTGAGGCCAAATGACTAAAAGCCTTAAGGATTATGATTTTAAAAATTTAGATTTTATCCAAAGTGTGTCCCACACTCAAATTAACTAATGTTTCCTCTTTTCAACATAAGCAAAAAGCCATCCTTATTTTATACTAAAAACAAAAATTTACATTTTGCTTTTCCATTTATGTTTCTCAGGCTAAACTAAGCCTTTACCTTTTTCATATTCACCTCAGGTTCACCTTTTTCTAAGCATTTGAAATACCACAGAACATCGTGACAGGATTTACAGTGTTTCCTGGAACTTTTTACCTCAGTTCTGCACTTTCTCAGGCCTCACTTCAGTCTTGATCAGCAACCAGATCTGTGCTCTTAGCTGCTGACAGAAAACACATTCTCTGAAAAGGCAAGAAGCAAGGAAGTTAGCATTCTGAGAAAAAAAGAAAAAAAAAGATTTATTTTCTTAGCAGAGAAATATCTCTTCTCTATTAGAGCCTAGTATTTTTAGAACCCAACCAAATATAGAAAGCCTTTTACTTCCTATGGAAAATCATCTCGACTGATGGATATTCTGCAGTTTATGGAGTTTCCAGAGTAGCTTTCCAGAAGAGGAGATCTAAGACCTTTATACCACTTATGTTCCATGAAATTTTCTTCAGGTCCAAAACATTGTTTCCTGCTCACCACCAAGGATAAACATTTAATAAAACCGGGCAAATCTCTCTGGGCCTCAGGTTTCTTATCTACAAAATAGGCATAATCAGTAAATCAGTAATAGAGCAAAGCCAAACATTAAGACCACAGGGCCGTGCTGTGGGGGCTCGCCGTCCCTCCCACTTCGGCCATGCCAGCTGTCTCACGAAGGCACCAGGCATCTTGTCAGTGGTCGGGTACAGAATTGTAAGCTCAGCCGTGTGGCCTGCATAACAGTAGGTTTTGTACGTTGCTTGGGGAAACCCATTAACAAGAATGTGCATACATGCTAAGTTGCTTCAGTCGTGTCCGACTCTTTGCTACCCTATGGACTATAGCCCGCCAGGCTCCTCTGTCCATAGGATTCTCCACGCAAGAATACTGGAGTGGGTTGTCATGTGCTCCTCCAGAGGATCTTCCCCTAACAAGCAAAAATAACCAGTGACTACTGGTGTCAAATTTCCCTGAGCAGTTCACCCAATTAGAATATACTGCTAAATAGCATGATTTTTTAACAGACAAATTTTCTAGGGTTTCCCTAATATATGTCCTATAGAAGAGGAGAATCATTCAATACTTAAACTTTGGAGTCAGGTAATCAGGTATCCGGGATTAGGTGGCTCTAGTGTTAAAGTACTCTTGCCTGGAAAATCCCATGGACGGAGGAGCCTGGTAGGCTGCAGTCCATGGGGTCACTAAGAGTCAGGCACAACTGAGTGACTTCACTTTCACTTTTCACTTTCATGCATTGGAGAAGGAAATGGCAACCCACTCCAGTGTTCTTGTCTGAAGAATTCCAGGGACAGGGGAGCCTGGTGAGCTGCAGTCTATGGGGTCGCACAGAGTCCGACACGACTGAAGCGACTTAGGAGCAGTGTTAAAGAACCTGCCTATAATGCAAGAGACACAGAAGACAAGGGTTCCATCCCAGGGTTGGGACGATCCCCTGGAGGATGGCAGGCAACCCACTCCAGTATTCTTGCCTGGAGAACCCCATAGACAGAAAAGCCTGGCAGGTTACAGTCCATAGGGTTGCAAAGAGTTAGACATGACTGAAGTGACTTAGCACGCACACAGTCAGGTATCCAATCACATTATAGCCACTTACTATTGATCAAAGTCTCTATGCTTCATTTTCCCTTGTTTAAAAATGGGGAAACAGATTGTTCCATCAGATTATTGTAAGAATTATGACATATTGCACATAAATCTGTCAGTATAGTACATAATCCTTGGTAAGTCTCAGTAAACATTAACTTTCATCATCATCATTATCATCAACCTTGATGAGTGAAAAATCATTACTTAAAAATGTTTCACATGCTTTGGGGATAGCAACTATTCAATTTCTAGCCATCAAGCTTAAACATTTACAAATCATTCCCAACAGTAGACTCAAACTAGAGAAGAAAGAAATTTCCTTCAGACACCCAGTCTTCACTATGAGGAATTTATTTCTCAGATACGCTTTTTAGATTTTGCCCCTCTCCCCTTATTTATCCATTTGCTTATGTTTTCCTTTCTTTCACACCACAACCCTTGATACCTGATGTTTGTTAGGAAACAACTCTAAGCCTTCCTTTCTACTAACTGAAAACAGTTCTTTCAGCATTGTATAATGCATGGAAACTGAAGGTAGGTTTTAGATTCAAGGCAATTCTATCTTATGCTATGATTAAATATATTGTGAAAGCATGTGTAAACAGTAAGGTTCTACTCAAATGTTAGCCATTATTATATTAACTATTTCCTTATATTCCTCAAATAGTATAAAACTTTGTCACTCAAACTGTAAAAGTAACTGGGTTAACTAGTTAGACTAGTTTTAAATGAGGTCAGTTGTGGGTTGTATTCTCGTGGTGTTCCAACACCACAAGAACTGCCTTTGGAACAAGTCATAGAAACCAGGAGACGAGCAACTAGCTACAGATGACAGCTAAAGAGCAGAAATGCATAATTTACTTCCAATAATCTTTTCCCCATCACATTAAATCCATAAAGATGCATAAATCCACAGTAGATAGATGCCAGCATGGCTTCTCTGGCTCAGTAGACAATGATTTCATAATTAGTAGCTTATTTAGGTAAAAATCAATTTTAAAGACACACAATTTGGTCTAAAAAATAAACGCACTTTTACCCGAATTGTAACTACAATATTTTTTCCAGAGAATAATGTTTATGTTTGTAAAACCCCAAATTACTAGGAATCCTTCAGTATTCTCCATCTGATAGTGTTTCACATTCAACGTGTGATATAAAGTGAAAAGGGAAGACACAGAGCTTATGTGAGCCTGTCTTACTATTTCCTTGTTTGCCTTCCATTGCAAACACCCTATTTCAGGCTCTTGTCATATCAAGAGTGGGTTAATTGAAAAGCCTTCCAACCAGATTCCATGCCTATATGTAACAGCACACAGTACCTTCCCTCACACAACTCCATCCAACTTGTGCATGCATTTGCTAAACAACTACCCTATATGTTGTTTCATTCTTCTTGTCTCCAAAATAGCCAATATGCTAAAAGTATATACCATATATACATAATTTGAATTAAATAAGTAAACATTTTATAAATTGAAATTCTAAAAAATAGTAAAGCATATTAGCTCTTTGAAACAATCGTATTTGATGTTTCTATTAATTTGAAGAAGTTATATACAGAAAAACAGTAAAATAACAACTTTATAATAAAAACAACCTAAGAAATAAAATGGATCCAAATATTTTCAACAAATATTATTTGCAGAGGGCCCCAAACTATAGTATATAATAGTTCATAAATTATATAAAATGGTGAGAAAATCCATCAATATTCTAATAGATGAATTGGCAGAACACAATCAGATAATCCATACAAGAAGGAATACAATTTGCAAATAAACAAATGGAGGAAATGCTTAACATAGCTAGTAGTAAAAAATAAATACAAATTAAACAATGACACTGATAGAAAATTGGTGGAGAGCACAGGTTCACAGTTAAACCTTATGTCAAGTCCTAGCTTGGCCACCTACCAGCTGTAAGAGCCTCACAAAGTATTTATATTTCTGTTTTGGTTCCCTCATCATCATAATCATTTCACATGTTTGTTTGCAGGATTGAACAAAATAATCTTGGCAAAGCATCTGATAATATCCTAACACAAAGAAAGTGCTTAATAAATTGTTGTTGTCAATATGATGTTTAGTGCTATATAATACCTAAGAAATTAATGCTTAAACTGTTTTTATTCAGTATTGCCAAGGTAGTAGTCAAGCTAGTGTACTCATTCATTAATAATGTCTTTTTTAACTGGCCTAGTTTTTGCAAAGTTTACATTATGAAAACGTTTGAGGACATTTTGTGACTATATCCTAGGGTAATACAATAAGGAAAACGTTGAGTTAGTCAGCAGACAACTTTTCATAAAGTTAAAGCAATAGCAAAAATATTTGGCAATCCAAAAATGTATATTAAACTGGACACCAATGGAAAATTGTGAAGTCACTAATGACATGGTTGAAATATTTAATGAGATTGCTGCTGTTCGGTTGATAATAAAAGTAATGATTGTGTGGCTGCAGTATGAGTTCAACTATGTAAAGAAATAAAAGAATGGGGAAAGCATAAAACCTGAAGCCACTTGATAACAGGATTTCTTAGGTGAAGCTCTCCAAATGCAGACCCTGAAATAAGATTCGGCTTGCAAATAATTTATTGAAGAAGTACACTCAGTAAACACTGGAAAAGGCTCTGTGGAAGCAGCTAAGAGTAGAGCAGAAGCCAAACATGATGTAACTTTCAGGTAAAGTCTCCTATGGGCAGTTTCAGCCTGATCCTGCAGGGGAATTCTGAAGTGCAAATTATACTCCACAGTTTTTCCTACTCAAACCAAGTGTGCTGAGCTTTCATATTTTGGAAGCAGTCAGTTATTAACTAATTGCTACATAGTAAGGTGAGATTCTGATGGAGAATGCCCTAGAATTCCAGGTTCCTTGTGCCTGTGGCAAAGTGGCTCTTACAGCCCCAAGGTAGTCATCTGAAGAGAGTGGCAAGTGATATTTCCCACACACATACACTCTCAGAGTGATAATTATGCAGAGGTGATGGATATATTACTTGGGTTGTGGTAATCTTTTTATGATGTATACAGATATCAAAATCTCAAGTTGTGCAACTTAAAAATATATAATTTTTGTGTGTCAAAGATATCTCCATAAAGGAAAGTTTACAAAAGCTGGGAGAAGGCACTCAGCAGTAATAAAAGTCACCAGAGGGGATCTGGGCAGGCAGAGCATTATTAGAATCCACATGGTGAAATTTTCCCTTTTCTGCTTCATCTGAATCATATGTTTGAACCCTTTGTTGTTGTTGTTTAGCCGTTATGTTATAACTGATTCTCTTGAGACCTTGTGGACTGTAGCCTCCCAAGCTCCTCTGTCTTTGAGATTTTCCAGGCAAGACTACTGGAGTGGGTTGCCATTCCTTTCTCCAAGGGATCTTTCCAACCTAGGGATCAAACCTGGGTCTCCTGCATTACAGCCAGATGTTCTATCTGATCCAACAGGGAAACCCATAAAATATGTATATTCATTCAATTAAATGTTATACTTAGAGAATTTTAATAGTATTAGGAAACATCTATGTGATAATACACAGAAAAGTATATAAAATTTAATAGAATATATTACATTTAAATAAAATATTAATAATAAGCATAAATTGAAACCCACCTATACTTCCCTGAACACTTCTCTAGAGTTACCTGTGGTAGCTGAACATACCCTGGCTTTCAAACTTAACCACTTGATCATTCTATCCTACTTCCTGGAACATATCTCAGTGGCATGAAATGGCAGCCTACTCCATTATTCTTGCCTGGAGAATCCCATAAACAGTGGAGGCTGGAGGGCTGCGGTCCATGGGGTTGCAGAGAGTCACATATGACTGAGTGACTGAACACATGCACATACACATTCATATGTAACACACTACACTAAAACTTTGCAAACTGAAGATCTGAATAAATCTAAAGCTTATATTAATGTATTTGCAGATATTTATAGCTTAAATATATGTAAGAAATGGTTAATATGTTGATGTATTTGTATTCTTACTTGTTATTTCTTGGAGTTTAATTATCATCATTGCATAAATGTCATCTTGAATTAATCACTTTGGCTTTGGAAGATAAGATGTGACATAAACTGACAGTTAAATTCTTAGATAATAGTCCTAGCTCATGCAGCTCTACTGTCCAAAACATTTTAATTCTGAATTGCTAAGTACTACAAAATACAAAAATTAATGACCAAAATGTCTGACTGCATGTGTGCACACTAAGTCACCTTCAGTTCAGATCAGTTCAGTTCAGTCGCTCAATCATGTCCAACTCTTTGTGACCCCATGAATTGCAGCATGCCAGGCCTCTCTGTCCATCACCAACTCTCGGAGTTCACTCAGACTCACATCCATCGAGTCAGTGATGCCATCTATCCAGCTCATCCTCTGTCCTCCCCTTCTCCTCCTGCCCCCAATCCCGCCCAGCATCAGAGTCTTTCCAATGAGTCAACTCTTTGCATGAGGTGGCCAAAGTACTGGAGTTTCACCCAGGACTGATCTCCTTTAGAATGGACTGCTTGGATCTCGTTGCATTCAACTCTTTGTGACCCTATGGACTGTAGGTCACCAGGATCCTCTGTTCATGGTATTCTCCAGACAAGAATACTGGAGTGGGTTGTCATGCATTCCTCCAGGGGAATCTTCTTTACCCAGGAATCGAATCTATGTCTCTTATGTCTTTTGCATTGGTAGGTGGCTTCTTTACCATTAGTGCCATATGGGAAGCCCATATGTGTCTCACTACCATTTAATTTAAATTTTAAAAACTAAATTTGAGAAATAAAGACATGTTGTAATTTTCAGGTCAAATGAGTTCTGGCTCTAGCAGATTAACATAAACTCACTTAAATTTCATGTTATGCATTGATTAATTCTATGTCATTATTTTCTCATTCCCACCACTTAACATGTATAGCATGACATATAATAAAAATAAAAAAAGACTAAGTCCCATTACGACATAGCTTAATAGTAAAAAAAAAAAATCCAAACACAGATTAAAAAAATTAGTAGTTATTTCACACCAGGCATGGTCCTGGGACTGAGAACACAAAAATAATTTAGATTGGTGCCTAACCATCATGGAATTCACATTCAAGCAGGGGGATAGACACAGAACACAGGAACATGGTTGAATAATGGAGCACAGTATGAGGGAGGCTCAGTTCTGAAACACATTTGGTTGTTCTCCAAAGAGCCTTGCTTGGGTAACTACCTTGAAAATATCATATTGAATATTTAATTGACTGAAATTAAAATTAAATAAAGGTATCCATTTAACTGAGCAGATGATTCGGTAAGAATCTTCAGAATACCTAGTCATGGCAATCAACTTAATGGATAGCAGGTGATTTTATTTCTATTAACAAAACATGGCAATCAGAGAGAAAGTCAGTGGCAAAAAATGTTCAAACTGCCACACAATTGCACTCATCTCACACACTACCAAAGTAATACTCAAAATCTCCAAGCCAGGCTTCAACAGTATGTGAACCAAGAACTTCCAGATGTTCAAGATGGATTTAGAAAAGGCAGAAGAACCAGAGATCAAATTGCCAACATTCGCTGAATCACAGAAAAAGCAAAAGAGTTCCAGAAAAACATCTACTTCTGCTTTATTGACTACACTTAAGCCATGAAATTAAAAGATGCTTGCTCTTTGAAAGAAAAGCTATGACCAAACTAGACAGCATATTAAAAAACAGAGACATTACTTTGCCAACAAAGGTCATCTAGTCAAAGCTATGGTTTTTCCAGTAGTCATGTATGGATGTGAGAGCTGGACTATAAAGAAAGCTGAGCACCAAAGAATTGATGCTTTTGAACTGTGGTGTTGGAGAAGACTTGAGAGTCCCTTGGACTGCAAGGAGATCCAACCAGTCAATCCTAAAGGAAATCAATCCTGAATATTCACTGGAAGGGCTGATGCTCAAGCTTAAATTCCGATACTTTGGCCATCTAATGTGAAGAAGACTCATTGGAAAAGACCATGATGCTAGGAAAGATTGAAGGTGATGACAGAGGATGAGATGGTTGGATGGCATCACCGACGTGATGGACATTAGTTTGAGTAGGCTTTGGGAGTTGGTGATGGACAGGGAAGCCTGGTGTGCTGCAATCCATGGGGTCACAAAGAGTCGGATATGACTGAATGACTGAACTGAACTGAAAGACTTTGACTGTGTGGATCACAACTAACTGTGGAAAATTCTTCAAGAGATGGGAATACCAGACCACCTTGCCTGCCTCCTGAGAAACCTGTATGCAGGTCAAGAAGCCAACAGTGAGAACCAGACATGGAACAATGGACTGTTTCCAAATAGGAAAAGGAGTACATCAAGGCTGTATATTGTCACCCTGCTTACTTAACTTATATGCAGAGTACATCATGAGAAATGCCGGGCTGGTGAAGCACAAGATGGAATCAAAATTGCCAGGAGAAATGTCAATAACCTCATATGCAGATGACACCACCTTTAAGGCAGAAAGTGAAGAGGAACTAAAGAGCCTCTTGATGAAAGTGAAAGAGGAGAGTGAGAAAGCTGGCTTAAAGCTCAACATTCAGAAAACTAAGATCATGGCATCCAGTTCCATCACTTCATGGCAAATAGATGGGGAAACAATGGAAACAATGACAGACTTTATTTTCTTGCTCTCCCAAATCACTGCAGATGGTGACTGCAGGCATGAAATTAAAAGATGCTTGCTCCTTGGAAGAAAAGCCATGACAAATGTAGACAGCATATTAAAAAGCAGAGACATTGCTTTGCCAACAAAAGTCCATATAGTCAAACCTCTGGTTTTTCCAGTAGTCATGTATGGATGTGACAGTTGGACCACAAAGAAGGCTGAGTGTTGAGGAATTGATGCTTTTGAACTGTGGTGTTGGAGAAGACTCTTGAGAGTCCCTTGAATAGCAAGGAGATCAAACCAATCAACCTTTAGGAAATCAACCCTGAATATTTCCTGGAAGGACCGATGCTTAAGCTGAAGCTCCAATACTTTGGCCACCTGACGCAAAGAGCTGACTCATTTGAAAAGACCCTGATGCTGGGAAAGATTGAAGGCAGGAGGAGAAGGGGATGACAGAGAATGAGATGATTGGATGGCCTCACAGACTCAATAAACATGAGTTTGAGCAAGCTTTGGGAGACGGTGAAGGACAGGGAAGCCTGGAGTGCTGAAGTTCATGCAGTTGCAAAGAGTTGGTCATGACTGAGTGACTGAACAACAATGAAACATGGACAGCTTCCCTGGTGGCTCAGATCATAAAGAATCTGCCTACAATGCAGGTGACCCAAATTCAGTCTGTGAGTTAGGAAGATCCTCTGAAGAAGAGAATGGCTACCAACTCCAGTATTCTTGCCTGTAGGATTCAATGGACAGAGAAGCCTGGCAGGTTGCAGTCCATGGAGTCACAATGAATTGGACACAATTGAGTAACTAACACACAACAAAACATGGGAAAACAGATGGAAGGGAAAACATCAGTATCTTGAGGGACAGAAATGTTTTTAAATGTACACTCTTCTCTGTATTCAAATCAGAGGTTCCCAAAATTTCATGTGCATAAAAATCACCTGAAAAATGTATTGAAAATGAAAATCCATTAACTGATAGCCGTCCACAAAAAAATACAAATCCAGTCGGTCTAAGGTGAGCACCAGGAATAAGCACCTGAAATTATTCAAATGCCGTAAAATAAAGATTACACCTTAAAATATTATTTAACAAACATATTTTGTGCAGATAATATTCTACCACAATAATACCTTTTTTGTTTTGTTTTGTTTGTTTGTTTTTTACAACAAATACCTTTCAACATAGCCCCTTGAGGGCTTCCCTGACAGTCCAGTGTTAAGACTCCACACTTTGACTGCAAGGGGCTTGGGTTCAATCCCTGGTGGGTGGACTAAGATCCCACATGCCATGTGACACAGCCAAGAAAAAGCACCATAACTAAGGAAAGCATTTTTATAAAATACTCAAAGTAAGAAAAAGTTAAATATATTTTCTGTTTAAGAAATTTCATTGCTATATATATGGACTCAGATATTAATTAAAGAATATTATAATACCACTTCTGTCTGTCAATACAAACTCTGTGTATTCTGTTACTTGTCAAAGTTAAAGACAATATTGTGAAACTGGATTTTTATCATCTGAGGTATAGCTCTAGGCTAACCTGAAATTTATCTTTGGAAGTATCATTTAACAAATTTCCTTGCAGACCTTCATGTTGGTGACAGACACAGCTATAATTTTACTGACTGATGAGCCAGAATCCTGGAAGCAGAAAGTCTTGGAAAAATAAAATTTATAATTAACTTTTGGGAACATGTTGTCTTCTTTCTAACTGCCTCTAATCCACAAACTAACATTTGATTGTGAAAGCTGCAGCGCTTTTAAAAACCTGCCACAGTAAAAGAATGAAAAATACTTAAGACAAAAGAAAGTTTTCAACTTGAAAATTTGTTCTGGCATGCAATAGTGTTAGGTGTCTCATTTGGCATAAAATCTAGGTTTGTTACACAGCGTTTGTAAATTTATGTGCTTATTCCAGTGACCACAATATAGAGGAAATATAATGTACCAGAGAAAAAACAGGACCTGAATTCCAGTTCCAGGTCCACTACCAATAAGCTCTATAAACCATCTAATTATATAACCTCTAAGGACTTCAGTTCCAACAATTTGCAAACTTCAGAGAGTGAACACCAGATGGTCTCTGTATGTTTTCCAGCTCTATAATTCTAAAAAGCAGGGGATATAAAAACAGTAAAATAAATTTCAATCCCACAGAAGACCAAGTGTTGACACTGAAAGATGCATGATGTATTGAGCCACGGCATAACACAGTCTTTAACTCATAATAAGTGCTCAATTAATATTTGGTAGATGAATGAATGTACCTGTGAAATTACACAGAATAAGAAATATGGTTCAGTACTTTATTTATGCTTCTAAAAAATTTAGCCTACCAAATCTTGGTCAGCCAATCAATGAACACTCACTTTGACCTATTGTGAAGAGAGGTTATAGAGAATCAAAATATTCTGGCTGACAACATAAATTGCTTACCATGAAATGATATGAAGTAGGTACTATATCTGGAGAAGGAAATGGCAACCCACTCCAGTACTCTTGCCTGGAAAATCTCATGGATGGAGGAGCCTGGTAGGCTGCAGACCATGGGGTTGCTAAGAGTTGGACACGACTGAGCGACTTCACTTTCACTTTTCACTTTCACTTTTCACTTTCATGCATTGGAGAAGGAAATGGCAACCCATTCCAGTGTTCTTGCCTGGAGAATCCCAGGGTCGGCGGAGCCTGGTGGGCTGCGGTCTATGGGATCGCACAGAGTCAGACACGACTGAAGCAACTTAGCAGGAGCAGCAGGTACTATATCTGTATATAGGTATCACCTGGTAATATGATTATCAATCTTAGTACAAAGGAAAGCAGAAAACAAGATCTGGTAAAGCCTTCCTGAGGGAAAAAAGTAGGTTGAAATCTTGAACCAGGTAAAATTGATGGGTTGGCAGATGAGGAGTTTATCAAAGGGGTAAAAACAGCAAAGAGAAAGTAACTTTAATGATCTAACAAGCAGATACATTTTACTAAGAACAAGATCTGAAAACAGATAAGGCTAATTGATAGCTAGAAATTGTTCATGGTGGAATTGTAATGCATGACAATTTAACATCATATTTTCATCAGGAACAGGAAGAGTAGAAAAGATGTACTTAGCTCTTGCACGGTCCAATAGGAAAGTGACTAGCCACATGTGGCTACTGAGCCCCTAAAATGTGTCTGGTCCAAACTGAGATGTGCTATAAGTGTAAAATATATGACAGATTTCAAAGACTTGGTACCAGAAAAATAGGAATGTAAAATATTCCATTAGTACATTTTTACTGATTACATATTGAAATAATATCATTTGAGATCAGTTAAATTCAGTTCAGTTGCTCAACCGTGTCTGACTGTTTGAGACCCCATGGACTGCAGCACGCCAGGCTTTCCTGTCCATCACCAACTCCTGGAGTTGCTCAAACTCATGTCCATCGAGTCAGTGATGCCATCCAACCATCTCATCCTCTGCCGTCGACTTCTCCTCACACTTTCAATTTTTCCCAGCATCAGGATCTTTTCTAATGAGTCAGCTCTTCACATCAGGTGGCCAAAATATTGGAGCTTCAGCTTCAGCATCAGTCCTTCCAATGAATATTCAGGATTGATTTCATTTAGGATTGACTGGTTGGATCTCCTTGCTGTCCAAGGGACTCTCAAGAGTCTTCTCCAACACCACAGTTCAAAA
>NW_011494740.1:3907789-3912689 GCF_000754665.1 Bison bison bison | reverse complement strand
ATGCCTGCAGTCACCATCTGCAGTGATTTGGGAGAGCAAGAAAATAAAGTCTGTCATTGTTTCCATTGTTTCCCCATCTATTTGCCATGAAGTGATGGGATTGGATACATGATCTTTGTTTTTTGAATGCTGAGTTTTAAGCCAGCTTTTTCACTCTCCTCTTTCACTTTTATCAAGAGGCTCTTTAGGTCCTCTTCACTTTCTGCCATAAGAATGGTGTCATCTGCATATTTGAGGTTATTGATATTTCTTCCAGCAATCTTGATTTCCAGCTTGTGCTTCATCCAGCCCAGCATTTCACACGATGTATTCTGCATATATTTAGAGAAGGAAATGGCAACCCACTCCAGTTGTCTTGCCTGGAGAATCCCATGGACAAAGGAGCTTGGTGGGCTACAGTCCATGGGGTCACAAAGAATCAGATATGACTGAGCAACTAACACATTCTGCATAGAAGTAAAAGAAGCAGGATGACAATATACAGCCTTGACGTACTCCTTTCCCAATTTGGAACCAATCTGTTGTTCCATGTCCAGTTCTCACTGTTTCTTCTTGACCTGCATACAGGTTTTTCCAGAGGCAGGAAAGGTGGTCTGGTATTCCCAACTCTTGAAAAATTTTCCACAGTTTGTTGTGATCCACACAGTCAAAGGCTTTAGCATAATCAATGAAGCAAAAGTAAATGTTTTTCTGGAATTCTCTTGCTTTTTCGCTGATCCAATGGATGTTGGCAATTTGCTCTCTGATTCCTTTGCCTTTTTTCAATCCAGTTTGAACATCTGGAAGTTATTGGTTCACATACTGTTGAAGCCTAGCTTGGAGAATTTTAAGCCTTACTTTACTAGCATGTAGGATGAGTGCAGTTGTGTCATAGTCTGAACATTCTTTAGCATTGCCTTTCTTTGGGACTGGAATGAAAACTGACCTTTTCCAGTCATTTGGTATACAGCAGGTTAATTAAAATGTATTGTTTAAATTAATTTCAAATGTTTTCTTTGTACTATTTTTAAGGTGGCTACTAAAAGAGTCTAGGAGAAGGGGATGGCACCCCCACTCCAGTACTCTTGCCTGGAAAACCCCATGGACGGAGGAGCCTGGAAGGCTGCAGTCCATGGGGTCGCTAAGAATCGGACACGACTGAGCGACTTCACTTTCACTTTTCACTTTCCTGCATCAGAGAAGGAAATGGCAACCCACTCCAATGTTCTTGCCTGGAGAATCCTGGGGACAGGGGAGCCTGGTGGGCTGCCATCTATGGGGTCGCACAGAGTCGGACACGACTGAAGCGACTTAGCAGCAGCAGCAGCAAAAGAGTCTAATTACATATGTGATTCACATTGTATTTCTATTGAACAGCACTGCTCTAGATTTTCCCAGCAGCAGTCATGAGTAGCATATCACAGTGCTAAGAGAAGAGAAACCAGAAGATCAGCTGAAAGGTGAAATTGTAGGTAGAGATGAATCTAGAAAAGCAGCCAACTGACAAAAAGTAGAAGAGCAGTCAGCTGACAAAAGAAATACATAATTACTATATATTCACAGATTAAATGAATAGAAGCTTCTAATCTAGAATGTCACTATGATTATAAAACATGTAAATTAAATGAAATTTAATTTGTATTCACTGATAATTTAATGTATTAGAAGTTTCTAATCTGGAATGTCAACATCATTATAAAATATATAAATTAAATGAAATGTATAATTTTGAACTTCCTGCCTGATATAGAAGTTGTACTCTAATATATTTCTTATCAGCTGTTATAACTCTTTCTGCACTTGAGTGCTCTCAGTGATCCCACAAGCCTACTGATCTCAGGTCAGGAGATCATCTGACAGCTTCACAAAGGATTTCACACCCATTCATTTTGGCAGCCTCAAAATTTAACACAGTCTATGGTACATCCTAAATGCTCAAGAAGTATTTGTTGAATGGGTTGATGATATCACACCCAAAATCATGACTACACACAGAAGGCTCACACATTGGGCTTTCCATAATATTTGCCCCTCCAGAAAGCGAAAAGTATCAATAAAATCTTTAGTGTTCAAAAGGGTACCCCATAATATTAGTAAATTCTAAAAGCACTGATATTTCAGTATGCACAAACAGATTTTTTAAAGAATTTAACATGAAATGGAACTGATTATACTCAATGAAAGCAAACACTATATTGTAGTATACTCCTTTTCCACTTTGTTAGAAAAAGAGAGAAATTTTACAGAGAAAGGTTCTACTGGATTATTCTGATAAATAAAAAACTGCTTCTTGTTGTTCAGTTGCTAAGTCATGTGACTCTTTGTGACCCTATGGATGGTAGCACGCCAGGCATCCCTGTCCTTCATCATCTCCCAGAGCTTGCTCAAACTCATGTCCATTGAGTTGGTGATGCCATCCAACCATTTCATCCTCTGTCGTCCCCTTGTCCTCCTGCCTCAATCTTTCCCAGGATCATGGTCTTTTCCAGTGAATCAGCTCTTCGCATCAAGTGGCCACTGGAAGCATTTGTCCTTCCAGTGAATATTCAGGGTTGATTTCCTTTAGGATTAACTGGTTTGATCTCCTTGCAGTCCAAGTGACTCTCAAGAGTCTTCTCCAGCACCACAATTTGAAAGCATCAGTTCTTTGGTACTCAGCCTTCTTATGGTCCAACTCTCACATCCGTACATGACTACTGAAAAAACCATAGTTTTAACTATACAGACCTAAAAACTGCTTGATATTTTTTTATTTATCAAACTAGTCTAGTAAAAATCATTCTTTGTAGAATTTCCCTCTCCTTTTTTTAAAAAAACAAGAAAGAAATGTATACTGCATGGTGTTTGCTCTCATAGAATATAATCAGCAATTTGGGATTTCCCTGGTGCCTCAGTGGTAAAGAACCCACCTGCCAATGCAGGAGACACAGGTTTGATTCCTGGTTCTGGAAGATCCCCTAGAGAAGGAAATGGCAACACACTCCAGTATTGTTGCCTGGAGAATTCCTATGGACAGAGGAACCTGGCAGGCTACAGTCCATGGTGTAGCAAAGAGTCAGACATGACTTAGCAACTGAGCACACACGCGTGCATAAAGCAGTTTACCCTTCTCCCACCTCAAAATCTTCTTTAATTTGTTTACTTAATTCTATTTTAGCTAATATAGCTTGGTGTTAGAATGGAAATTCTGGGGAAATTCCAAGTAGTACTGGGAAATGGTATGATTTAATTACTTTTTTTCCTGTTTCTGTTTAGAGCTGGTATAACATCAGAGTGAGGTAAATCTCTTGGCTGAGTGGCGTTTGAACTGACTGGACCTCACTTTCTCAGCCTGTGAAGATTCCCAGATGCTGCCAATTCTGAGAACTACTTGTCCAATCCCTCCCCACAAATATCCCTCCTCTCTCCACTAGTTCTATACCACTTGGTTGGGACAGTGACAGTAATACCATACCACCCAGCTTCACAAGCCATGCAGTGAGCAACATAAAAATGTTTGTTGTCTCTCTGCCCTAACTGCCCTGGCTAGTCCATCCAACAGGCATTCTCACTGATGCTTTTCTTGCCATATTTAGCTCCTTTCCTGATTTCACAAAAGAAGTTGTGTCTCCTACCAATTGTATCTAGAAATCCACTGCTCCTGCTTTCATTTTTCTTTTTCTAATCCTCTCTTTCACTACCATACTTGGACAACAAAACATTCTTTTGTATTTATCCATTCCTGCTGTCTTTACAAAAATATTGCCCAGAGAAAAATTCACCACACCAACTCAGTTTTCCAAGACTATAGCCTAATAATAAACATTTAATCATTTGACTTGATTCATTGTGTGGTCAAAGACTATTTTGATTCTCTGTGAGACTCCTTTGACTGATTTTGCATGAAAGATCTCTCAAAAGTCTTACTGTAGCCCAAATACCATCAACTATAGAGCTACATCATCACACTGTATAGGTATTCTCTATAATCTCTAAGACCCTAATGATCTTTCTTTTAAATGAAATTCCATTTCTTCTCAAAACACACTGTCTTCTAATCGTAATTAAATTTGAGTAATTCACAAAAGAAGCTGAAAGCTCATGGGATTATGATAGCCCTACATTCTGAGCCTGAATAGGCCAACAAGCTTAGAAATAAAGATTTTTTTATTAATATCTTCTTCGCTTTCTAGTTAAATTAAGCAATGACATGTAAAGGCTTTAAAAATCTTGGCAAAAATTTTTCCCAGAAATAAGCTACATGGAAGAAGTATTCTCTTCTTTGAAAAGAAAACCATGCTTTTCACCAAAACTTGAAGGTAATTTTACACAGTATTAAGAAACTTTCTTTCTACCTTCTCAAATGTAAATGTTTCTAAAATAAAGTGTTAAGTAGAGAGGAAGAGGGTATTAGAGGGTTAAGAAGAGATCTTCCAGCAAAGCTTTCTTTAATGTGAGAGTACAAGATTTTTACAAATACCATCTGGAAACTTTGTGGTGATTTCACTGAGATCCTTAAGAATGTAACTTTTTAGACTCCTACCAACTCTAAAATATGCAAAATTAAACTCCTTAAAATTCTCCCCAGAAAAAAAAGTGTTTTAAAAAACAAAACTTTTAACATCAGTTGTGTAAAATCCTGTGCTCCCATTGTCTTTCCCTTGAGTTTCTCATAATTATTCAGATCAGTTCAGTTCAGTTCAGTCGCTCAATCGTGTCCGACTCTTTGCGACCCCATGAATCGCAGCACGCCAGGCCTCCCTGTCCATCACAAACTCCCGGAGTTCACTCAGACTCACGTCCATCGAGTCAGTGATGCCATCCAGCCATCTCATCTGCTCTCGTCCCCTTCTCCTCCTGCCCCCAATCCCTGCCAGCATCAGAGTCTTTTCCAATGAGTCAACTCTTCATATGAGGTGGCCAAAGTACTGGAGTTTCAGCT
>NW_011494740.1:3901359-3907689 GCF_000754665.1 Bison bison bison | reverse complement strand
TGAGTCAACTCTTCATATGAGGTGGCCAAAGTACTGGAGTTTCAGCTTTAGCATCATTCCTTCCAAAGAAATCCCAGGGCTGATCTCCTTCAGAATGGACTGGTTGGATCTCCTTGCGGCCCAAGGGACTCTCAAGAGTCTTCTCCAACGCCACAGTGCAAAAGCATCAATTCTTCGGCACTCAGCCTTCTTCACAGTCCAATTCTCACATCCATACATGACCACAGGAAAAACCATAGCCTTGACTAGACGGACATTTGTTGGCAAAGTAATATCTCTGCTTTTGAATATGCTATCTAGGTTGGTCAGAACTTTCCTTCCAAGGAGTAAGCGTCTTTTAATTTCATGGCTGCAGTCGCCATCTGCAGTGATTTTGGAGCCCAGAAAAATAAAGTCTGACACTGTTTCCACTGTTTCCCCATCTATTTCCCATGAAGTGATGGGACCAGATGCCATGATCTTCGTTTTCTGAATGTTGAGCTTTAAGCCAACTTTTTTACCCTCCACTTTCACTTTCATCAAGAGGCTTTTTAGTTCCTCTTCACTTTCTGTCATAAGGGTGGTGTGATCTGCATATCTGAGGTTCTTGATATTTCTCCTGGCAATCTTGATTCCAGCTTGTGTTTCTTCCAGTCCAGCGTTTCTCATGATGTACCCTGCATAGAAGTTAAATAAGCAGGATGACAATATACAGCCTTGACGTACTCCTTTTCCTATTTGGAACCAGTCTGTTGTTCCATGTCCAGTTCTAACTGTTGCTTCCTGACCTGCATACAGATGTCTCAAGAGGCAGGTCAGGTGGTCTGATATTTCCATCTCTTTCAGAATTTTCCACAGTTTATTGTGATCCAACAGTCAAAGGCTTTGGCATAGTCAATAAAGTAGAAATTGATGTTTTTCTGGAACTCTCTTGCTTTTTCCATGATCCAGCAGATGTTGGCAATTTGATCTCTGGTTCCTCTGCCTTTTCTAAAACCAGCTTGAACATCTGGAAGTTTACAGTTCACGTGTTGCTGAAGCCTGGCTTGGAGAATTTTGAGCATTACTTTACTAGCATGTGAGATGAGTGCGATTGTGCAGTAGTTTGAGCATTCTTTGGCATTGCCTTTCTTTGGGATTGGAATGAAAACTGACCTATTCCAGTCCTGTGGCCACTGCTGAATTGTCCAAATTTGCTGACATATTGAGTGCAGCACTTTCACCGCATCATCTTCCAGGATTTGAAATAGCTCAACTGGAATTCCATCACCTCCACAAGCTTTGTTCGTAGTGATGCTTTCTAAGGCCCACTTGACTTCACATTCCAGGATGTCTGGCTCTAGGTCAGTAATCACACCATCATGATTATCTAGGTGGTGAAGATCTTTTTTGTACAATTCTTCTGTGTATTCTTGCCACCTCTTCTTAATATCGTCATAATTATTACAAACATCAAACATATATCTTAGGTTCCAGTGGATGTCCTTCCCACAACAAAGTTAAACACAACTAAACTAATTTTCCCATGCAATACTGTCATAATTAATATATTTTTAATTCAAATTCAGTTAATCTTTCCACTACATTCAAATACCTTTGAGCTAAAACCATTATGAAGAATCACAGTATAACAATTTCAGTAATTAAAAAAGAAATAAAAAGAACATCTCTCCAACTTATCATGAACTCTGGAGTATTCAGTTGCAACATGATTAAAAATTTGAAGATGATCTATTGAATATAAGCTCCTACCTGCCTTTACCATTTTTTGCAAAAGTAACTAACACTGCCTAACACTCAAGAAAAACAGGTCACTTAGGAGCCCTAACCTTACAACAGAGAAGACCTATAAGTTACTGCCTGAGACTGCTGTTATGGACTATTTGTGTCCTTCTAAAATTCATATGGCGAAGCCCAAACTCTAAGTGTGACAGTATTAGAAGGTGGCACCTTTGAGAGACAAGTATGTTTGGATGAAGTCATGAGGATACCATCCACAATGTGATCAAAATCCTTAGAAGAAGAGAAAGAGACGCCAGAGCTCTTTCTCCTCCATGTGAAGATACAGAATGAAGGCAGTCCTCTACAAGCCACAGAAAAAGGCCCTCACAAGAATTTAACCACGCTAACAACCTGGTCTTGGACTTCACAAGCTCCAGAATTTGAGAAATGTCTACTGGTTTAAGTTACCCAGTCTATGGCATTTTGTTAAAGTAGTCTGAGCAGCTGAAGACACCTGGCACTCAATAAATTTGCAGTAGACCCCAAGTACTTACATAGATACTGATCCTGCACCACTTCTGGCAGCGCTGGCCCATTCTATCTTTTGGGTTTCTACCTTTGCTTCTATAAATTCCAATTCATTAGTCTGCTAAATGGAGAAGGCAATGGCACCCCACTCCAGTACTCTTGCCTGGAAAATCCCATGGACGGAGAAGCCTGGTAGGCTACAGTCCATGGGGTCGCTAGGAGTTGGACACGACTGAGTGACTTCACTTTCACTTTCGTTTTCATGTATTGGAGAAGGAAATGGCAACCCACTGCAGTGTTCTTGCCTGGAGAATCCCAGGGACGGGGGAGCCTGGTGGACTGCCATCTATGGGATCGCACAGAGTCGGACACAACTGAAACGACCTAGCAGCAGCAGCAGCAGTCTGCTAAAAGGACAAGAGCTTTGCCTTATCTGATTACTGAGACCTGATACTTTATTCAGCTCTTGCTGATTCCTTCACTCTCAGCTGCTGGGGAATAACCATATTTTCTGGAACCTCAGTGGTGATATTCACCTGACTTCAATACTCACCTGCCACCTGTTTTTCTGCTAATGTCTCTGCCTACTTGACTGGACCTACTTACTTTTAAGTGCCCATAGGACCATACCAGAGTTCTGTGTTTCCCTTTCCTTGATATCCAACTGTTTATAACTCAACATTCCTTTAATTTGCCCCACATTTCTTCTTTATCACTTCCAGCCTAATATGCCCAATATGCCTGGTTTTGAAAGCTCAGTCCACAGCAGAGGTAAACCAACCAAAACACAGAAAATTCTCACTCATCTCTAGCATGATCGTATTACTTGCCTTAACAAAAATGAGTTTTTCAACACAGAAAAATACACTAAGAATTGTAAGTAGGTGTAATATAATAATGATGCTACATAGCTATAAGTGATAAATAAGTGATAAAGTGATAAATAAGTGATAAATAAAGTGATAAATAAGTGATAAATAAATGATCACAGATGGGTACTTGTTAGTGCCTAGCACTATGCTATTTTATACATATTAACTACCCAATTCTTAGGCTTTATTACCCCAACTTACAACAGAAGAAACTGAGCCTTGGAGGAGTTAAGGGAGGTCCCCAAGATTTCTTGCTTAATACCTGGTGGAGCTGAGCTTCCAATTGAGATTTGGTTCCAGGACCTCAGGTCTGTACAACTAGCCACAGGTCCTCTGTTTCACCTTTAAATCACTTGATGCTGAAATTGTGAACTGTTTGGTGTAATTATTCAATGCTAGAGAAAGCTTAACAGAAAGTTGCCTTTTAACTCCAAGAATCTAAAATCCTAATATTTATCCTGAGAATGTGATACCAAGCAATAGCTAGCCTGTTGGCATCCTTTAAAAATGAAATGTTTGATGTGTACATCCATTTCATAAACTTGAAAGTATATCATATAAAGCATCCGTTTCTCAATTTGTGCAGTTTTTTGTAATGAAAAATTTTAAAACTGTATGACATACTTCCCTGAATGCTTCTATGGAACAACATGAAGAAATTTTTAACTTTTTTTGATTATTTAGAATTCCCACTGTGAACAGTGGGATACAGTGGTGTTTTGTGATATAGTGATGTTCTTTGTGACTCTTAATGAATGAAAATTGTGAATCCCCACACTAATTGCCCCCAGGCTGATATTTTTTAAGTCATTTAATTTACTTTGATCAATGTATCTTCTCCATGCATATGATCATTTGCACTTTTTGTTTTCAGTTTCCTCCAGCAACACCCTTCCAAATGACTACTTTTAATTTACTTAGCTTGTAAAAGCCATGATACTCATTTATTCAATCTGTGAATAAAATAAGGTGTCTGAATGTATTCAGGAACTACATTTATAAAGAATATAGAACTTGTGTAAGATGAGTTGATTGTAAGTATATAAATTTATTTCTGGGCTCTCAATTCTGTTCCGCTGATCTATGTGTTTATTTTTATGCCAATACCATACAGCTTATAAAATATTTTGAAATCAGAAAGTTTAATGCCTCCTTCTTTGTTCTTCTTTCTCAAGATTACTTTGGCTGGTTTGTGTCTTCTGTGGTTCCATATGAACCTTAGGATTATTTTTTCTTTTCCTGTGAAAAATATCTAATCTCATTTGATCATGGTGTATGATTATTTAATGTGGCTGTTGAAATGAAATTTTGATAGAGATTCCATTGAGTCTGTGGATTGCTTTGGACAGCATGCACATTTTAACAGTACTCATTTTTTTAATTCATGAGCACAGAATAACCTTATATTTATTTGTGTCTTCTTCAATATCTCTTTCACCAATGTCTCATAATTTTCAGTGTAGAGATTTTCACCTTTTTGGCCAAATTTATTCCTCAGTATTTTATTGCTTAAATGCTACTGTAAATGCGATTGTTTTCTCCATTTCTTTTTCAGACAGTTTGCTGGTAGTTTATAAAAATGCAACTGACTGTATGTTGATTTTGTATCCTTTAATTTTATTGAATTAGATTATTAGTTCTAACTGGGTTTTTTTTTTTTTTTGGTAGAATCTTTATGGTTTTCTATATATAAGATAGTCATTGGCAAACAAAGACAATTTTACTTCTTCCTTTCCAATTTGGATTTTTTTCTTGCTTAACTGCTCTGGCTAGGACTTATAGCTCTATACTGAGTAGAAGTGGTGAGAGTGGGCATCATTTTCCTGTTTCTGATCTCAGACAAAAGCTTTCAGCTTTACACCATTGACTATGATATAATCTGTAGGTTTTTCACATATGGCCTTTATTTTATTGAGGTATGTTCCTTCTAGACATAATTTACTGAGAGCTGTTTTCATGAAAAGATGTTGAACTTGCTCAAATGTATCTATTGAGATAATCATATGATTTTTATTCTGTGAATGTGGTGTATCATATTTATTGATTTGTGTAGGTTGAACCATACTTGAATCTCAGGGATAAATCTCATCTGATCATGGTGTAAGATCATTTAATGTGGCTGTTGAATTTAGTTAGCTAATATTTTGTTGAGGATTTTTGCATCTATGTTATTTAGGGACTTTGACATGTAGCTAACTTTTTTTTCTTTTAGTGTCCTTTACTAAGGGCCTCAAGAACCCACAATGGAGAAAGAATAGACTCTTCAATAAATCGGGTTGGGAAAACTAAATAGCCACATGAATAAGCATGATATTGGACTTTCACCACACAAGACATACCATAATCAACTCAAAATGGATTAAGAACTTAAACATGAGACCTGAAACTCTAAAACTACTAGAACAAAACATACGGGGAAAGCATCTGGACACTGGTCAGGCGATGGTGTTTTGGATATGATGCCAAAAGTACAGGCAACAAAATCTAAAAGTAGACACGTGGGATTGTATTGAACTAAAAAGCTTCTGCACAGCAAAGGAAATAATCAATAATCAACAAAAGTGGTAAGTGTCAAGTTTGTGACCACAAAGAAAAAAGGAAGCTGTTGCCACCGAAAATTGGAACCATGCAAGTAGCTGCTGCCAACTTCGCAGCTTCTCACAGCTCCAAAATGGGTAGAATGGCCACCACTCAGCTCTGGGCAGCTAAGTAGCCCACCAAGGCCAAGGAACAGACAAAAAAAAGTGTCTGCCCGCTTCCGTCTTCCTCATTTGAGATCCCATATGAAAATACCTCATTGGCAGAGTCCTGACAATTTGGAACCCGACAAGCAAAATGGCCCAAGAAACATGGTTCTCAAGTTTTCTCCTGAAGCATTATAAGGGATATAAAAGTACAAGTGCCAGCAGATGATTCTGATATCAGAGTTACTCCGCAGGAAAACAAACCTCCAAACTCCATCCTCCCCAGAAAAGAACTCAGGAATACACCTCTTTTGTCACTGAGACAACTCTAAGACCACAACCACCTTTCAACAACATACAAATCATCTCTTCAGACATTCTGTGATCGCAGAAGACAAAGTAACGTTTACTGACAAATTACAGAGAAAACACTCAAAGCCAAAATTAACACAATGTTATTGACACTCCCCAACCCCCATCCCTATGACCTACTCTAAGGAAACTTTATGTAAAATGTTAATGAAACATTTCCTTCAACAGTAAAA
>NW_011494740.1:3866015-3901259 GCF_000754665.1 Bison bison bison | reverse complement strand
TTCCTTCTGTGTAAGGCTAGGAATTTTCCTCAAAATTCTTAATAAATACTTAAGTTTGTTTTCTGGATAGATGATCAAATAATTCAAGAAAATTGGGAAATGACTTCACAACTTTCCCAGAGATAACACTTTGGAAAGCTATCACATTTTTACAACTTAAAAAATATTACTTTGTGTCTCTTTCTCTGGTTTTATGCTCTGAATTTGTTTCTTTCAGTTTCAGTTAAAAGTGACCTTTAAAATGGGGATTTTCCATGCATGATTCTTTTTCCGAAATAAGAGCCAGAGTTTTTCTATTTATACAATCTTATGAAAGGATTTCCTTTCCTCTAAAGGAATTTTTTTAAAAGACATTCTAAATACCTTGTCTTCTAATCTTTCTTAGACTTAATATCCTTGCAAGAAAAAAAAAAAAAAAGGCATAAAACAAAAGGCATAATATCCTTAAAAAAAAAAAAGGAATAAAGATCGGTCAGCTACAAAAGTGTCATATCTTAATGTCTTATTAATTGCATCCTTTTAAGGACCCTTGAAAGAATGCAATAATTAATGTATCCCCTGGGTCTGAATGTGCATCTTCTTTCTAATGAAAAAATGAAACGACCTTCATATCACATTAGTAATTATAAATGTATTTTTCCAGAAAATACTTTATGCTACAAAATCTCACACAGAATCCCAAGGTGGATACTAAGTAGAAGGAAGAGTTGTTGCAGGGGTTGAGGCAGAAATGAGAGACTCAGGGCCTGCCACTCACAGGGGTGCCGGGGAGCATAATTTAGAATCCTTTCTACCACACAGCAGACAAAATTATCTATCCTCTTCAACATCCAGGTTTAGGATTACAAATGGATTATTAGGCCTTTAAGCTGTTTTCAGCCTTCATTGCTAACACTGATGGCAGAAGACCTTGCCAGAAAGTCATTTCAGAAGCAAAAGGAAGCCTGGGCTCCATGGGAGAACTGCCCATCAATTGAGCAGACGACGGTTCTCCAGTCGTGCTGGTCACGTATGTCATGAGGGCTCCAATTGGAGCTGGTCTGGCCCAATCACCTTTCTCAGGCCAATAGGTGAGAAGGGGCAGCTATGGTCTGATGGCTCCCTAACGTTAGTTGGCTTGCTCAGTCCACCCTGGGCCAGGGCATTGGTAGAATGGGCTTTCTGACCACTAGGAATCAAAGCCCTGAGGAAATCTGGCTCAGTGTGAATGAAATGATTGACTTTGTCCTTTAATCATTATTATAAGCTACTACTTTGTATATAGTTCTTAGTATGTACTCACTTCTTAAAGGGATACTCAGGAGCCATAGGATCTTTGTTTTTGAAAACAACATGTTTTTCTTTTTTTTTAAATTGAAGTATGGTTGAGCCACAATGTTTTGTTAGTTTCAGGTGTACCACAAAGTGATTAAGTTATACATACATGCATATCTATTTTTTTAGATTTCTTTATCCTATAGATTACTGAGTATATTTGCCTGTGCTATATAGTAGGTCCTTGTTGGTTATCTATCATACTGTCTAGGTTTTGACCTTGTTCTGCCACTTACCAACTATGTGACCTTATGTAAATTACTTAATCTCTCCAAACCTATCTCTTCATCTACAAACTTGGGGTGATAACAATACTGGATACCTATATATTTATTGAGCAGCTTAAGTGAAATAATACAGGTAAAATGGTGAACAGAAACTATTGTAAAATAAGCACAGTAAATAATAGTTTTAATACTTTTATCATATATAATGTTTCTTTCTCATTTTTATTATTTATTTCTTTAAAAGTTATTGGATGTGTGTGTTATGAGAAATATTGTATAAACTATTTCTCTGATAAGAAGACTAAAGTTGAGAGAAATTAAATAATCAAATGAAGGTATATAATATTGGAATATCCTTTTACTAAAATAAAACCAGTCAGTTTTGAGTAATATACAATTTTCTGGACTCTATAAGAAAGTTATTATATAAGTCTGTCCATTAATAACAGTCTGTGTTGTATGGTCAGCATTATTTTTTATCAGAAGTCATTGCAGAGTTAATCAGGGATTAACCTGTATGTGCTAGTAATTTGTATGGCAAACTTTAGACTGTTCTAAAGGAAATAGAAAAAAGCTTATAATGAAGTACCTTTACTTGTCCCTAAAACTATAAAATAAGGTGCCTAGCCCAATACATGGCTTCCCTCTACCTCCAAGCCTAAAGCTTCTCTCAGCGGTAACAGTGTTAAATCTTTATTATCTTGCGTTTTAGAAATGGCTGTGAAACTTCAAAATGAACAAAGTGAAAATACTATTTCAGGGAGATCATTTTCGGCTGATTACTATCCTCCCACCTGTTTCACAAGAGACTAACCATATCGAATTCTTGAGAAAACAAATACTGTAACCTAGTTTCACATGAAAACTTTTTCTGTGTGACTATTAAAAAAATTCATAGCATTTCCCAGGGGCAAACGTTAAGTATTTCTTTCTTTACATCTGGATCAGGAGCTAGATGATTTACCCAAGGTCATATAAATCAAATTGTAGAGTCAGAAACAGGAGTATCTTTGAATTCCCACTTCATGGATCTTTCCATCAAGTATCTTAATGGGTTGAATGAAATTAAATGGGATGAAAATGTGGGGGCATGCAGAGTTATCACAGAACAGTCTTCAGTCTTTTCAAATCCCTGCTGGATACATACGGATGCATAAAGTGAGAAACTGTCTTATATAATTAAAGCCAAATATTATTAGAAACACTGATATTTTAAGATTCTTATCTATTATAAATATTTAATAAACAAAGATTCCATCACTGGAGTAAGTATAAAACTTTCTAAGCTGATAACTTTGAAAGATAGCCCTTGAATGAAATATCTATAGATCCACACACAGAGAATTAAAGAATATACATAAATATAGTAAACTGCACTTGCTGTACAGGACTCCACATCTCCTGCTCTTGTCCCCAGTCACATTTTCTTTCTAAATTAATTACTAAAGACCTCGTACTCCGTGAGTGAGTGAGTGAAAGTCATTCAGTCGTGTCCAACTCTTTGGTTGTGACCCCATGGACTGTCCATGGAATTCTCCAGGCCAGAATACAGGAGTGGGTAGCCTTTCCCTTCTCCAAGGGATCTTCCTGACCCAGGAATCAAACCGGGCTCTTCTGCATTGCAGGTGGATTCTTTACCAACTGAGGTATCAGAGAAGTCCTCTTACTCCATAGCATGCGAGTAAAATACTTAATGACCTCTCGTTCCAGGTAAAAAGATTGGAGGAGTGGAAGCCTTTTGCCATCCCATAGCTGCTTCTCTACTAAAAACAAATGATAAAGGTTAACAATAAATCTTTGAGTCAGAGATTAATGCTACTAAATACACCAGCCATGCCTTTAAAATCTAAAAATACACCAACACCAAACTATAAAATGGTCTTGACGTCAAAGGATGAAATAGAAGTCAATTGTGATTACTTTATAACTTTCCCACAACTGCCTCACAGATAAACCAGTACTGGGGTCTTTCACGTCAGGACCATAAAAATAGCCTTCTCTACTTCACAGGCAGTTAACTATTAACTACACAATACCTTAAATCCTTGTAAATTATGAGTCATACAACCAGCTACAAATAATATATATGTAACCTCATGCTCCAAACATAAATTATGTAGACAGAACTAGAGAGAAGTTTCTTTACTGTTTTTACATATGCATTGGTTGATTTTAAGAAATATAAGTTTGAACCTAACCTTACTGACAAGTATCTTCCAAGTTAAGGGTTTATGTAATTTTGGGAAAATCCAATAAAGTAAATTCAATTGTTTGAATATACAATTAACTGTATCACATTTCTGTTTATCTCAGGTTCTAAATACATCATCCGAAGTCACTTTTCACAGTCTAATGTCACTAACCATTTTCATCTGGAATTTAACAATAGCAACCACAGAAGGAAGAATTAAGTTCTTCTCTCCTCTCCCAGTGAGCACTTGCATTTGGAGACTTTTTCCTCTCTGCTGCTGCTGCTGCTGCTAAGTCGCTTCAGTCGTGTCCGACTGTGTGCGACCCCATAGACGGCAGCCCACCAGGCTCCGAAGTCCCTGGGATTCTCTAGGCAAAATCACTGGAGTGGGTTGCCATTTCCTTCTTCAATGCATGAAACTGAAAAGTGAAAGTGAAGTCGCTCAGTTGTGTCTGACCCTCAGCGACCCCATGGACTGCAGCCCACCAGTCTCCTCCGTCCATGGGATTTTCCAGGCAAGAGTACCGGAGTGGGGTGCCATCACCTTCTCCATTCCTCTTTCTAGTTACACTTAAAATAAGTACCATGCTAAGTCACTTTGGTCGTGTCCTACTCTTTGCAATCCCATGGACTGTAGCCTGCCAGGCTTCTCTGTCCAAGAGATTTCTCAGGCAAGATACTGGAGTGGGTTGCCATTTCCTTCTCCAGGGAATCTTCCCAACCCAGGGATCAAATCCACATCTCTTATATCTCCTGCATTGGCAGGCAGATTCTTTACCAGTAGGGTGCAAATGGTGATTAATTTAATGGAGAAGGAAACATGGCCCCCAACTTTTGTAGTTCACAGGTCTATTGAAATCATAAACTTGAAATCTATCTAGAAATACCATGTCATCAGGTATATCTGGCACACCTGATACAGCCCATGGATCTGATATCTCATGAGATCTTCCCCAATGGAAGTCATGTCCAAAGGCCAAATATAGGTAAGCATTTTATTTGTGTATGAACAGAATTATGACTTTATAATTCATCAACTGTGGAGGAGAGTCATAATTCATGGTATTTCAGTCAATACAAATAAGGATTAAGAAATACTATTATTTCACCATGGAGCATCAAGTAGAGAAGAAATAGAAACGTCAAGCAACTGACATTGCTGTATTGCAGTCTATCTAGTTTATGCTGTATGTAAAATGATATTTTTAATGTTTTTAAGATATCAAAATAAATGGTGCAGACCATGGTGCCTTAGGGATTCTACCTAGTGGCTGATATTGGGAGAACTATGCACACAAAGAAGTGAATTTTTAAGGTCTAGAAATCACCTTATCCAATATATTGGTAGTGATCCACTGAATGATGCTGGCTGAGTGAATTTAGGTGTATAAGTAGCAGTCTAGATAATACAAGGAAGTTTTTCTCATGTCAAGGTGAGCAAAATATATTGAAGTGTGAGTCACTCAGTCGTGTCCAACTCTTTGCAATCCCATGGACTATAACCAGGCTACTCTGTTCATGGAATTCTCCAGGCAAGAATATGGAGTAGGTTGCTATTCCCTTCTCTAGGGGATCTTCCTGACTTAGGTATCAAACCTGTGTCTCCGGCATTGCAGGCAGAGTCTTTACCATCTGAGTTACCAGGGAAGGCCAAGCAAAACACATTAGATCTCCTTTAACTCCTATTGTATTATACAGATATGGCCCTAAAATTCCAGAGCAGTTGATTTATTTCCCCTGTCAAGCAAGCTCTGTCTGGGCAAATTCTCTTGAAAAAATTCATTCTGGGTTCATGAGCCTCTGTGTGTGTGTGTGTGTGTGTGTGTACTCAAAAATAACATAAATTACACTGGCAAAAGCAAGGAAGACACCATACCTCTTCGCTTTTCTTTTTATTCATTGACTGTCTTTCTATAGGGTAGTTTGACCTTATCAGTTCATAGTGTCTGTTAAATATTTTGTGGATATTTTTGCCAGTCCATCATTTAACTTTTCACAATTGGATTTTTTATTAAAATTTTCTCAGTATTATTTGCTCAACTAAAAAATTTTAACACTTCAATTTTTAAAATTTTTAAAACTTTGTAAAACTTAATTTTTAAAACTTAAAATTTTTAAATTTCAATTTTAATGTAATCAAATCTGTCCACCTTTATTTATGGCTAAGAATGTCTTTCCTTCATGCTTGATGTCTTCTCTCATACATAGTTAAACAAGCTTTCTCTTGAATTATTTTTGAATATTTTTGCTATGTTTCTTCATTTATGTTTAATCTATTGGGGATTTATTTTCACTGCATGGATTGAAGTAAAAAAAATCTCTAAGAACATGGAAAAATGCTCACCTCCCTAAAGTCACTGAAAAGGAAATTACAGCCAAGTGACACAACATTTTGTTCAAACCAGAGTGGAGAAAACCACAGAGTAATGACACCCCTGCTGGTTAGCATGCATATCAATGGGCATCAGTGCACGCTGCTGAGAGGCCTGCAATTTGCAACAGTCTTATGGAAATGTAATGTGATGACATACTTAGTTTAAAAATCTAACAGAAATTTGGAAAAGCGTTTTTTTTTTTTAATTTTTTAAAAACATTTCTTAACAGTAAAAATCACCTGTTTGCCTGTCTTATGAAACTTGTGCAGCCACAGTTTATTTGGAAAGTGATTCAGGGACAGGAATAGGGGGCCAGGGATAGTGAGACAGAGAAGGTGGAAATACCAAAATTAGAGTGGAATGTGGTCGCCCCTGAGGGTCATAAGGCCTTGATTCTGCCACCTGAATAACTTACAGGATCATCCACTGGAGGTCGGAGGTGAGAGCACAACCGTTAGAGAAGTCCTAGAGGTGGGAGACAGAGCGGGACAGAAAGACTCAAGGCACATGCTTGAAGCAATAAACTGTCAGTTTAAGTGATTCTATATTTGCTTCAATTGTGACTGGAATCAGTAGTCCAAAGGCATGTGTCAGGAGACCCCTGATACAATATCAATAAGTAGGTGAGTGCTTCAGTAAATTATGGTATATCAGTTATATGGAAGATGACACAACTATTTAAAAAGTGACTGACACATACCTATATTGACCTAGAAAGATGTCAATAATATATTAGTAAGTGAAGTCTGGAGAGACTTATATTTTCATGATCTCATTTTTGAAATTAAAAACCCTGTATGTGTATGCAATTTTATTGTACATCTTTATGTAAATATAGAAGAAAGTCTAGAAGAGACACACCAAAATGCTAATATTTGTTAACTCAGAGAATAGGAGTGGAAGAGAGGAAATTCCTAAACATTCTTTATGCAGCTCTACCTTGTCTAAATTGCCACCCCCAAATTCATTACTTTGGGTTTTTTTTTAATAATTAATTGAGAGACATTAAAAAAAGCTAGCAGAGAATGAGATGGTTAGCATCACTGACTCAATGGACATGAATTTGAGCCAACTTTAGGAGATAGTGAAGGACAGAAGAGCCTGGTGTGCTACAGTCTGTGGTGTAGCAAAAAGTAGGATGTGACTAAGTGACTGAACAACAAAAATAACAGCAAATATATTCCTGGTTTGAGCTTTATTCCTACTTGAGAACTTCCTCTGGAAGAAAATCCAATGCATTCCTAGACAGTCATAATTCTTAATTGCTAGTAAAAAATTATTTTACTTCTAATTAAATCCCATCATACAACACAACAAGGTTACACCTTGAGGTTCACCTTATGCTAAGTGAAATACACCAGCCACAGAAGGACAAATACTGCATGGTTTCACTTCTATGATGTAGCTAAAGTAGCTAAACTCACAGGAAGTAGAATGATGATTACCAGGGGACGAGGGGAGAGCTGTTCAATGGGGCTGTTCAATGAGTACAGGCTTCAGTTATGTAAGGTGAAGAGCTCTTGAGATCTGCGGTACAACATTGTGCTTATAGTTAAAAATACTGTACTGTACACTTAGAAATTTGTTAAGAGGGTAGGTCTCATGTTATAGATATTTTACCACAATTTTTATAAAAGAATATATTGACTTTTTCATTGTTTAATCTGTGACTCTTTTCCTCATGAAACTCATTGTTCAGTTCCACTGGCTTATAAATATTCAAATGGACCACATTGCTCAAACCCTAGTAATGGAATTGAATGAAAACTTGGATTAAAAGATCAACTATAGGGACTTCCCTGGTGGTCCAAAGCAGGGGACATGAGTTCGATCTCTGATTGGGGAACTAAAATCCCACATGCTGCAGGGCAGCTAAGCCAGCGTGCTACAACTAGAGAGAAGCCCATGTGCCACAACAAAAGATCCCGCATGTTGCTACAAATATTCCATGTGCCGCAGCTAAGACCTGAAAAAGCCAAAAATAAAATTAAAAATGTTCAAAGGTCAACTATGAAATATACATAATATATTCACTAACTTAAAGCTAAAAAAATGTGTAATGATTGCCTTTAGTGGATGAAGATAATCATGAATTAAGTGTAAAATTATCCGCTATTTCCTGTGGATGCCAAAGTTTGGTCATATCAACAATAAAAGAATTTGGTTTGGGAGTTTTTTGTTTGTTTGTTTTAGTTTTCATCTTTTCTCTTTGATCTTCCCTTCACTCAGTCGTGTCCGACTCTTTGCGACCCCATGGACAGTAGCCTACCAGGCTCTACCGTCCATGGGATTTTCCAGGCAAGAATAGTGGAGTGGGCTGCCATTTCCTTCTCTAGGGGATCTTCCCAACCCAGGGATCAAACCCAGGTCTCCTGCATTGCAGACAGACACTTTACTGTCTGAGCCACCAGGGAAGCCTTAGTTTTCATAGCAGCTAGTATAAGAATTCCTCTTACGGATAAAGTTGTTTATGTTCTGAGAAGCCAGCATAGAACATAATGCTAAAATTGATGGGCCTTGGCATTGGATGGTGATAAAACTTTGTAGAAAGATAGAAATCACTCTGTATAATTGAAAAAAAGAATTGGAAACTTCAGAGAAAACTTGGGAAGTTGGGGTGGAAAGTAAAGTGAGAGGGAGAAAGAAGGCAAACAAAATGATGGCTTGCTATGTGTGAAGGGACCCTTCTAAAGAAAAAGTCTACAAAAATAATCTGGAGTCTGAATAGGCTGCATTTAAAAACAAGCTATCTTTACAAAATTATCACTTCTAAAATAAACCAAATGTGTCATTTCTACCTACTGAAAAAAAATACCAAATAAACGGGAAAGGATCATCTCAGTAATATGGATGATATGCTTTTATTTTACCTAAGCTAAGCATTAAAACTGAAGAAACGTAAATGTTTGGAGTCTAAATTATCTAATTTTTCTGTTAACCCAACTGTAGTACACTGTTTATTTCTTCAGGGTTATAGGTGCATTTATGTTCTAAAATTGACCTAAGTGCTATTGTTCAGACCTTTTCATGTTTGCAGTCCATAGGGTCATGAAGAGTCAGACATGACTTGGTGACTGAACAACAACGTGTTAAAAGGTCATTTGTGTTCAAAATGCCAAATTCATTTCCAATTCCTGGACCGTCAAACTTCACTTAGCAATTATTTCTAGTTACAAGCTCAAATGCCTCTTGGAGTAGGGAGTTCACAGTGGAAACAATCCTAGCCAGAGCAAATCTGTAAAATATGTTGATGCTAGCAACTTTCAGCTCCTTCAACTTTCTTTTTTAGATTTTCTATTCAAGACCTTTCTCAATCTGATGCAGCTTAATTCTAAAACTTAAAGAGTAAATTTGCCTTATTAAACTGTCACAACAAGAGATTTGCTGTGGAAAGACAAACAATTCTAAAGGAGATTACTGGGAGTGGGCAATGCTGTACATAAAGGAATGAATCACAAATAATAAAATTTCCAGTGCCAGGAGCAGGCCAGTGTGATAAATATATTTGAGTAGGTACCACACCATTGACTGACCATCTACTTATGCCTTAGTCTAATCTTGATCCTCTAGGCATTTTTTGTGTCTCAGGGATAAGGGAGGAAATATTTGATTTTGAAGGGTCACAATTTTCTAAAATAAAATGTTTTCTAATTCCCCTCTCTTTTGAGTAATATAGGAATAATAACCAAGAAAGTTCAGCTCTCTTAAGTTTCTTTAGTGGAGAGAAGACTCCTGTGTACATTGTTTATATCAAATTGTATTGGTTCCATGATTAACCTGACAAATAGGCAAAGCATAGTGTCACAGAATAGCAGATCAGCTCCTTGAAAGCAAAGACCACTTATTTATATGTCCCCAAAGTGCTTTGGGTACTCTTGCCTGGAAAATCCCATGGACGGTGGAGCCTGATAGGCTGCAGTCCATGGGGTCTCTAAGAGTCGGACATGACTGAGCAACTTCCCTTTCATTTTTCACTGTCACGCATTGGAGAAGGAAATGGCAACCCACTCCAGTATTCTTGCCTGGAGAATCCCAGGGACGGGGGAGCCTGGTGGGCTTCCATCTATGGGGTCGCACAGAGTCGGACACGACTGAAGCGACTTAGCAGCAGCAAAGACTTTACCCTAGTAATGTTCAGTGAAGTTTGCTGAACAATTTATCTCAAACATCATTTAGAAAACCGTCCACCCAAGGCAGGAATTAACACCAACAAATAAAGATCCTCACTCAATTACAAGTGTCATGAAAATAATGTTTTTTTCACAGCACTCCCCGACCAGAAAAAAAAAAAAAAAAAACCTTATGAAGAAATAATTTTAAAAAAAAATATGTTGCTGGCCTTCAAGAGGCACATAAAAAGATGCTCAATATAGTTAATTATTAGAGAAATGCAAATTAAAACTACAATGAGGTACCACTTCACATAGGTCAGAATGGCCATCATTAGGAAGTCTACAAATAACAAATGCTAGAGAGGGTGTGAAGAAAAGGGAACCTTCTTACACTGTTAGTGGAAATGTAAGTTGATACAGCCACTATGCAGAACAGTATGGAGTTTCCTCAAAAACGAAAAACAGAGTTATCACATGATCCAGCAATCCCACTCCTGGGTGTATATTTGAAAAAACTCTAATTCAAAGGCATACTTATACTTTTATGTTCACAGCAGCAGTATGCACAATAGCCAAGACATGCGTGTATGTGTGCTGAGTCACTTCAGTCTTGTCCAGCTCTTTGCAACCCTGTGGACTGTAGCCAGCCAGGCTCCTCTGTCCATGGGATTTTCCAGGCAGAAATACTGGAGTGGGTTGCCATGCTGTCGTCCAGGGAATCTTCCCAACATGGGATCAAACTCACATCTCTTAGGTCTCCTTGACAGCCAGGTTCTTTATCACTAGCACCACCTGGGAAATCCTGCCAAGACAAGGAAACAACCTAAATGTTTATATATATATATATATATATACATACTTTCTCTCTCTATATATATATACTCTTTCTCTCTCCCTCTATACATATATATATATATACTTTCTCTCTCTATATATATATACTATATATATATATATACTACTCTCACTATATATATACTCTTTCTCTCTCTATATATATATACTCTTTCTCTCTCCCTCTCTCTCTCTCTATATATATATATGTATACTCTTTCTCTCTCTCTATATATATACTCTTTCTCTCTCCCTCTATACATATATATATACTTTCTCTCTCTATATATATATACTATATATATATATACTACTCTCACTATATATATACTCTTTCTCTCTCTATATATATACTCTTTCTCTCTCCCTCTCTCTCTCTCTCTCTCTATATATATATATACTCTTTCTCTCTATATATACTCTTTCTCTCTCCCTCTCTCTCTCTCTCTATATATATATACTCTTTCTCTCTCCCTCTATACATATATATATATACACTTTCTCTCTATATATATATATACTATATATATATATATATATACTACTCTCACTATATATATACTCTTTCTCTATATATATATATACTCTTTCTCTCTCCCTCTCTCTCTCTCTCTATATATATATACTCTTTCTCTCTCTATATATATATACTCTTTCTCTCTCTATATATATATACTCTTTCTCTCTACCTCTATACATATATATATATATACTTTCTCTATATATATATATATACTATATATATATATATACTACTCTCACTATATATATACTCTTTCTCTATATATATATATACTCTTTCTCTCTCCCTCTATACATATATATATATACACTTTCTCTCTCTATATATATATACTATATATATATATATATATACTACTCTCACTATATATATACTCTTTCTCTCTATATATATATATACTCTTTCTCTCTCCCTCTCTCTCTCTCTCTATATATATATATACTCTTTCTCTCTCTATATATATATACTCTTTCTCTCTATATATATATATACTCTTTCTCTCTACCTCTATACATATATATATATATATACTTTCTCTCTATATATATATATACTATATATATATATATACTACTCTCACTATATATATACTCTTTCTCTCTCTATATATATATACTCTTTCTCTCTCCCTCTCTCTCTCTCTATATATATATATATACTCTTTCTCTATATATATATACTATATATATATATACTCTTTATTTCTCTCTATATATACTATATATATATATATATATATACTCAGTGGAATATTCCTCAGCCATAAAAAGAATGAAATACTGCCATTTGCAGCAACATGGATGGACCTAGAGATGATCATACTAATGAAGTAAGTCAGAAAGACAAAAACAAGCACCATCTGATATCACTTATATGTGGAATCTAAAATACAACACAAATGAACCTATCTACAAAAGAGACTCACAGACATACAGAACAGACTTGTGGTTGCCAACAGACTTGTGGTTGGTAGAGAAGGAGAGGACTAGGGGTTTGATTGACTAGCAGATGCAAACTATTATATATAGAATGAATAAACAACCAGGTCCTAGTGTATAGCACAGTGAAATATATTCAATATCTTGTGATAAACCATAATAGAAAAGAATATGAATAACTGATTCACTTTTCTACAGCAGAAATTAACATTATAAAGCAACTATACTAGAATAAAATAAACTTAAATAGATATTAAATATATAAAATATATTATTTAATAAATAATTAAATATATATTAAATATATACATATACTGTTGGCCTTGGCCAGAACAATGGATGAGAGAGATTAAATTTGACCAACTTAACCAATCTACTTAACCAATTAATTTAAAGTCCAGAATTTAATATAAAATAAAGACACTATAACCTAACCAAAGAAGTGGACGATTAGACTTGGAAGATATGGCTGCTGCTGCTGCTGCTGCTGCTAAGTCACTTCAGTCGTGTCCCACTCTGTGCGACCCCATAGACGGCAGCCCACTAGGCTCCTCTGTCCCTGGGATTCTCTAGGCAAGAATACTCGAGTGGGTTACCATTTCCTTCTCCAATGCATGAAAGTGAAAAGTGAAAGTGAAGTCGCTCAGTTGTGCCCAACTCCTAGCGACCCCATGGACTGCAGCCTACCTGACTCCTCTGTCCATGGGATTTTCCAGGCAAGAGTCCTGGAGTGGGTTGCCATTGCCTTCTCCGGGAAGATATGGCAGACATCTTTATATATCAGTGAAGTGAAAGTGAAAGTTGCTCAGTCATGTCCGAATCTTTGTGATCCCATGGACTAGTATAGTCCATGGAATTCTCCAGGCCAGAATACTGGAGTGGGTAGCCTTTCCCTTCTCCAGGGGATCTTCCCAACCCAGGGATCAAACCCAGGTCTCTTGCATTGCAGGCAGATTCTTTACCAACTGAGCCACAAGGGAACGCTTATATATCAGAAGGGCTGTCTTATGTAAAAGGGACTGAACTTAATCTATGTAGTTTCATAAAGCAGAATGGAACCAAAGCAGAGTAGAAAATGTAAGGCAACATAGTTTTTAAAGGCTTTATGATGATTATAGATAACCAATAAGCAATACTGTTTATACTCTATTATTCCAGCCTACTCATTGATTCTATATGATAGAACATAAAACTATTTTTATTTATCTTTTAGATCATGCATGCACGTGTGAAAAGTTCAAATTCTGTGCAAGTATCATAAAATATAAGATTAATTGATTTTTCTTTTCATCTAGCTGCCTTAGTGTCGTGCACTCTCAGATTTTTCTGTAACATAATAAGAGAGTAGTTGTTTTTGTTTTTTTTTTTTCAAGATTATGGGACTTTGAGTCACTTAGTACCACTGCCCACAAAATTCCCCCTCAGCATTTCTACTGATTGAACATTCCCAGCAATAGCAATAGGTAAAACTCACTGGTTCCCAAGACAACCCATACCATCTCTAAAATACAGTGGCAATTAGAAAGTTCTTACCAACTGTGGTGAGCAGAATAATGGCTCCCAAAGATTTTATATCCCAATCCCCCAAACCTCTGAATATATAACCTCCTATGGTAAAGCAGAATGTATAGATCAATTAAGTTAAGGATTTTGAGGTAGGAGATTATCCTGGATTATCCAGGTAGAACCAATAAGGGTCCGTATAAATGGGGAGATGAGAGGGTCAGAGTCAGGGAGACTGGAAGATCTGAAGATAGAGAAAGGAGACAGGAACCGAGGAATGAAGGTGGCCTTGAGAAACTGGAAAAGGCAAGGAAACAGATTCTCCAGTGTAGCCTTGTTGAAGCCTTGACTTAAATCCCATTAAGATCCATTTCAGACTTCTGACCTCTAGAACTAAAAAATAACAAATTTGCAGTGTTCACAGCCCCTAAGTTTATGGTGATAAGTTACAACAACAAAAGAAAACTAGTATATCTTTCTGCTGAAGCAAAATGGATCTCCCAGAAGACTCACTGGTCTCCGGTCCACGTTAAATAGATTTAACCTTTTTTTTTTTTTGGCATCATTAAGGCATTCCTCTTTCAGTTTTTAAATCCTAAACTCCTTCACCCTTTTCTCACATGACTTCTCTCTAGTTTAATTTGCTTTCCTATTCTCTGTCTTTTGAAAAAGTCCCCTTTAGTTCTGTGGTTTAGAACAGAATCATATTATCCAAATGTCATCTGATCAACACAATGGTATAATTCTTTGGTGACAGCAAAACCCACTGACACAAATCACAGTTCATTCTCTTATTTTCCTTTAACTTTTATTGAACATTGATGTAGAATACACTACAACTTACTAAGAGTAATAGTGTTTAATAATTTGAGTTAGACACAAAACAAATCATTCTTACATATTAATTGAAAAGTTCCTTGAGGTTTCTTAAGTTACAGTCATAGAGACAAATTTGATTAATAAAATAAGTCTACAGTTACTCACCTGCAATTTTCACTTTCTCTTGTTAAGAAATCCAATATCATTCTGGTTTCTGTTTAATTGTATTTGGTCAACTTTTGACCTTTCTTTTTCTTTCTTATACTTTCAGGGGGATTTTAAGTTCTGTGCTTTATTTCCATTGTTCTGAAGTTTCACAGTAATGTGACTTGGTGTGTGGTTTGTTTTCACTGTTATGCTAGGCACTTGGCAAAGCTTTTTAATCTTATTTTCTTATATTATTTATTCTATACTTTTCTTTCTCACATCTGTCTGTTTTCTCTTATGAGATCTTGGCCCACTTGGATTCTTTGTCTAATTTCTTTTTGTTCTACATTTTCCGTCTTCTTGTTTTGAGTTGTTCATTTTGGTTTTGTGGTTTCTGTTATTCTATTTTCTGGGAAATTTACTATATTAGTTTGCTAGGGCTGTCATAGCAAAGAGCCACAGAATGGGTGGTTTAAAGGATAGAAATTTAATTTCTCACAATTCTGGAGGCTGGAAGTCCAAGGTCAAGTTGCCAATAGAAGTGGTTTCTTCTGAGGTCTATCTCCTCAACCTACACACATCAGCCCTCTTCCTGCTCTTCACAAGTTGTCCCTCTGCACACACACACACCTACTGCCTCTCTCTGTGTTTTAATTTCTTCTTATAGGAACATCAGTCACATTGGATTAGAGCACACTCTAAGAATCTCATGTAACTTAATCACTTCTTTAAATCCCTATCTCCAAATATTGTTACCTTCTGAAGTACTGGGGGGTTAGCTTTTAACATATGGATTTGGTGGGGGAGACAATTCAGTCTTCGACATTTATTCAACTTTTCTCTCAAGCCTTTAGTTTAATGTTTAATTTCTACTGTCAATTTTTTCTAGAACTCTATTTTATTCTCTTAATATTCATTTTTATTGATTCCTATCTTTGTTAATGGATTTATTTTTTTTCTTATCTGATAATCTGGTCTTTTTCTTTATTTCCTACAGTCTTTCCTTCCTCTGAGTTCATTTCATGGAGTTTTTCCTCAAGTCTCTAGGGATCTTTGAAAGTTCATTCACATTTAAGAGGGACCTATTTAAGAGACTGAAAAGCTGATTAGAAACTGTGAAAATAGGAAAGACTCAACAGTGGGCCTCACTATAGGATGATTAGGCTGTAAGTCAGTTTATTTTGTTGGGTCAAAGAGAAGGAGAGAATTTTAAGGAAAAGAGTGATGAGCAGTGAGCTGTGACCATGGAATACAAGGGTGAGATCATGATAGGTTTGTTTGAGAGAGTCCTCTGTATGATGGGATCCCACAGGTCTCAATAAATTCAATGAATGTAAACAACAACAAAGGCGTGGGATTGCTTTTCACATGGTCCAAAGAGATGAGAAGCTTCAAGGCAGCATAAAACTCACACATACCATATATAAAAATAAGCTCAAAATGACTTAAGGTCCTGAAACCATAAAATTCCTATAGAAAAACTTGGACAGAACACTCTTTGACATAAATTATGGCAATATCTTTTTGGATCTGTCTCCTGAGGCAAAAGAAACAAAAGCAAAAATAATTGAATTAATTAAACTAATTAAACTTAAAAGGGTTTGCACAGCAAAGGAAATCATCAACAAAGTGAAAAGACAACCTACTGAATGGGAGGAAATATTTGAAAATGAAATGACTGATAAAGCGTTAACATCCAAAATCTATAAACACTTCATACAACTCAATATCAAAAAATAACCCAGTTAAAAATGGGCAGAAGACATAAATAGATATTTTTCCAAAGAAGACATACAGATGGTCAACAAGCACATGAAAAGATGCTCAACATAACTAATCATCAGAAAATAGAAGTCAAAACTACAATGAGGTATCACCCCACACCTGTCAGAATGGCTAGTGTCCAAAAGTCTAAAAATAACAAATGTTGGCAAGGAAATGAAGAAAAGGGAACCTAGTACCTTGTTGATGGAAATGTAAATGGGTGCAGCCACTGTGGAAAACAGTATGCTGCTGCTGCTGCTAAGTCGCCTCAGTCGTGTCTGACTCTGTGCGACCCAATAGATGGCAGCCCACCAGGCTCTGCCGTCCCTGCAGTTCTCCAGGCAAGAACACTGGAGTGGGTTGCCATTTCCTTCTCCATTGTGTGAAAGTGAAAAGTGAAAGTCAAGTCGCTCAGTCACGTCCGACTCGTAGCAAGCCCATGGGCTGCAGCCTACCAGGCTCCTCCATCCATGGGATTCTCCAGGCAAGAGTTCTGGAGTGGCTTGCCATTGCCTTCTCCGGGAAAACAGTATGGAGGTGCTCAAAAACTAAAAATAGAACTACTATATGGCCTAGCAGTTCCACTCTTGGGAATATAACTGGAAAAAAGTGGAAACACCACTTTGAAAAGATGTATTTATCCCAATGTTCATAGCATCATTCCTTACAATAACCAAGATATGGAAGCAACCCAAGGGTCCATCAATAGATGAATGGATAAAGAAGATATTCTCTGTGTGTGTGTGTATACATATATAGATAGATAGATAGATACAGATAGAGATAGATATATATATAATGGAATACTAACCATAAAAAAAGAATGAAATTCTGTCATTTACAACAATGCGGATGAACCTAGAGAGTATTATGCTTAGTAAAATAAGTCATCAAAGACAAATACTCTATGTTATCATTCATATGTGGAGTCTAATAAATAAAACAAACAAATGTATATAAAAAAACAGAAGCAGACTCACAGATATAGAGTACAAACTAGTAGCTATGAATGGGGAGAGGGAAGAGGAAGGGACAAGACAGGGGTAGCGGATTAAGAGATACACGCTACTATGTGTAAAATAAGTAAGCAACAAGGATACATTATACAACACAGGGAAATATGGCCATTGTTTTGTGATAACTTTAAATGGTGTATAACCTATAAAAATATTAAATCCTGTGTTATACATCTGAAACTCATGTCATATTATAATCAACTATACTTCAATTTTTAAAAATTCATAATTTAGGCAGAAACTAGGAGGTAGGGGGACTTGACCAGGCAAAAACATAAGGAGGCTCTTCCCAGTGCAGTAACCACAGGCTTGGCAGTATAATACTATGAGTTTCTTGTGGCACACCAAACAAGACATTGTATGTTTATCACTGCCACTTTGACACTGATCTCTGCTGCTTTTATGAAGTGGGAGTAGGGCGAGATGGGAGGAAAAGCCTGTTCTGCATTGCATTTAAGTTTTTTATAACCAGAGGAAAAACAATAATTCCATTTTAAGAGACTTTCAGATCAAGACCACTCCACATAACCAGCACTCAGTTTTCATAATCTTTTGTATTTATTTAAAAGGTTTCCATTTGTTCAATTAATGTATTTGGTAAACTTTGATCCATTCTCTAAGCCCTCATGAGAGTCCCTCCATCCCTGGAGGGCACTAGGTGGTAAGGACCTTGCCCAGATCAACAAGCCAGGAGCTGAGGACAGCTCTGTTTCCTTTAAACCTGGTTCTTTCCCTGTACAACAGAGTGGGGAAAACCCGCCTTTAGTATCATCTGACAGAGCAGCCCTGCCAAAATCCACCAAAGGGGGAAAAAAATAAGTAAAGAAATGGCTACCTTCAAGTCTTTTCTCATGAAGCCTCTCTGCTTTAGGGAAAACAGGAAATATATCACGCTCATCTTATCAAAATTCATTCCTTCTGTGTCCCCCATGCCATCACCATCACATCTTCTGAAACTGAAATACTTTCCTTGCCTTGGTTAAAGGAACTTTAACCAAAAAACCTTTTGTTCTGTGATTAAAAATATAACTGAAATGCCAATATCATGAAATTAAAAACCATATTTACTTTAAATCACCCAAAAATGTGTCTGAAGATCCCCTCTTGGTTGAGGGGAAAAGGAAATTTGTCTTATTTGCATTTTATTTTACTGTTTACAAAATGCCTAGAATGCCAGGGAAAAGACTGGAGAGGAAGAAGCTGGGAGCACTAAGTGTGTCTGTGTTCCACTATCTGTCACTCTTCCATTTTGCTTGAGGCCAACCCAGTAAGAGAGGGTTTCTGCTCAGGCAGGTATGGAGGGCTTGACAGCCGCACAGAATTACTGAGAAAGAGGAAGTGGAAATGCCAAAGACAGCAAATATTTTTACGGATCCTACTTTTCCTTCATTGCTGTTAAGTTTAAAAAATTTTTAAAGATAAACAGCTCATATGCCCTCATATTCTGAAAAAAATACAGATTATGAGACTTCATAAACAATTTGAACTAAGGTATGTGGTCTTTCTCTGCTAAAGAGAGCTTTGCAAAGAGCTTATTTAATTAAAAGCAAGCTTATTAGAGCCCCGCTGGATAAAGCCTTTATCAGGGATAAGTCTCTGAGAGCTTATTTTGCTTCCTGAAATCCCCATCAGAAATCACACCTGGAAATACAGAGATTAAAAATATTGTTGATCTAGGTGTATGTTATGAGAGAGAGCTGCAGTCCTAGTCTATCTCTGGCACTTACAAGTCACATAACCTTTGCAAACTTACTTATACTCTTGGATTTCAGTATCTCCTTATTTGTAAGGTGGACCAATAACACTTGTCTCCTAAAATGAGTATAAGGACTAGATGGGATGGTGTGTGAAAAACACAATGCCAGGCACTCAATATTATCTATTATTGTTGTTGTTGTTATTATTTTTACTACCACTACTACTTATTAAAACACCCATGGGCTTCCCTGGTGGCTCAGATGGTAAAGAATCTACCTGCAATGCAGGAGACCCAGTTTCTATCCCTAGGTTGGGAAGATTCCCTGGAGAAGGGAATGGTAATTCACTCTAGTATTCTTTCCTGGAGAATCTCATAGACAGAGGAACCTGGCAGGCTACAGTCAACGGGGTCCCAAAGAGTCAGACATGACTGAGCAACTAATATACACTTTTTATCTTCACAGCTCTAGGGATATGACAATCTGATATCAGACCTGGGGAAGGAAAGGCTTATCCACAGTTGAAGGCTGGTCTCTTGAAATTCCCTGTGAAGAGCTGCAAGCAGCTGGAGGCCAGTACAAGGTCACCGATGAAAAAGAAGACACAACCACAGGGCTGCCGAAGACCCAGTCAGAGAATTGCCCAGAGCTGTCCCTGCTCTTGTTCAGTTACTTAAGGTTCAGATTAATATTTCAAACATGTGCCGTATGCTCCTCTTAAAAGATTTTTAGTAGGCTGAAGCCTAAATATAGGCTATGAAGAGAGTAGGGGGAGAGGGGAAATCCAATCAACTTTTTGGTTCCCAATACCTCTTAAATTGCTCCTGACCATGAGCTTGTGAAGAGTATTCATTCAGAGCAAATCTGAATGCTGAGAATGACATCCATCTTCAGTCCCAGAGGAATCCCAGAGCTCTTGTTTCCAACTCCTGCTGAGAACAAGCAATACTGACAAGAGTGTCCTGGGAGACCAGTTGGCCAATGGGTTCATGAAGGCCAGCATATCCATGTCACTATCACATGTAAGGTAAGCAGACAAGCTATAACGTCATGCCCATAAGCCTGGTGCTCATAAAACAGAAGAGGAAGAAGGGCCTCCAATGTAGACACTGGGGAACTTAGGGGAGTCAGAGCAGGGTGGGTGTGGGGAGCACGGGATGCTAAAAATTTGCATTAAGGATAAGGAATTCCAGTTTTTGCAGGCAAATCAGATTTCCAAGAAATTTCAAGAAAACTCAGAATCATCCATGATAACCATCAGGGCCTCTTTCCTTAGTCTTGTCACTGGTTATATCTGTCTGTTCTTTCATCAAGCTTCTTGCAGATACCCCGTTTCTTTCCATGATTGCTACCCAAATTCAGGCCCCCAGCTTGTCATGTCCTAACTTAACACTATCATTTCACAGTGCTCTTTCTTTTCCCTCCTCCTTTTCAAAGGAAAAGTCTACTAAAACTCCTCCTAGCTGCATGTGAAAGTGTAGCAGGATTCTAGATCAGAGCCTAAGAAGATTCACCTTAGAAGATCTGGAAGACTACTGAGACGGCCCTAAGGGGTGTGGTAAGAGGAATTCTGACTTACAGGAGAAATTGGAAATAACTTTTCCTCAGGGAAGAGCAGCCCTTACATAAAAGCTTGGTCTGATAAGAAAGCTTCGGTGTTAGAACAGAGGGCAGATTTTCAGTATGATTCCACTCAGTCAAATTTTCTCCGGCCCAGGCCCTATGGACTCATGATGGAATCCCCAAGGAGACAGGGACCAAATGTACAAACAGAAAGAACGAAGCTTAACAGGAAGACAGAAGAGAGGTCTCCCCACATCAGGGAGGAACATGAAGTGGTTTCCACATGCCAAGGAAGCAACTGCAGTAACAGGGGCCCTGTGAGTGGTTTTGGCATTGTATAATGTCCAGCCTCCATGGCAGGAGATAGAAGCTGGCAGTGACAGGAGGGGATTTCCGAACATCTGCCCAAAGGCACCAAAAGATTCTTGGCACCTTTTGCATCTGCTTCACCAGAAACAGCAGTCCCAGGAACAAACAATCCTGTACAATCAAAGCAGAGAATATGGCAAACCAGTGTGAGCTAGAAACACTGTGCCCATTACCTGTTGTGAGAGAGTCCTGGGACTCTACATATTTGAGAAGATTTCTCTGAAGGGAATTTAAAACTCTCCACCCAAATGGTGGGAACATTTATACTATTGCTGTAGTCCCTTTTTTACCTTCAGTTTGGGGTAGCTTGAGGAAATCTTGTATTTAATCTAAGAACAGTTCACCAGGGGAGAGAAACTGATTAAATGGCAACTCTATATTAAGTAGCACTAAAAGTACATTTGCATCTATTAATCTTTACAATAACTCTAAAAACCAGATGTTTTTGTCTCTTTTTAATTAAAGGTGAAGAAACTGAGGTTTAGGGTAGTTAAATTACCTGCCCAGGATCACATAGCTTGCCAGGATTGTGAACTCAAACGCAGAACCCTAGCTTCTACCATTACACTTGGACTTATGTTGGAAAATTGTCATCTACAATGCCTGCTACCAAATGGATAACATCAAAACATGATAGATTTGCTACCTATCTACATTAAGTATCATGTCCTGAATATGCTCCGTTAGCATCAAAGTCACCACTAACTACAAACAAGCCAAATTTAGAGACTCATTATGCTACTTTTACAAAAATATTTTGTGTGCACGAAGGAAAAGAGCAAAAGAAAACAGGTGGCTGCTCGCAGTTGTGGATCTTCTTACCTATACCATCAGTGAAATTCTAGAAAGGATGCATTAGAGTGAAGGAGAATGAAATGAACTTGGCCTTATGTCTACGCAAGCTTCTTGTTAGTGTTCTGCCTCTGGGATTCTAGTGTCCATTGAGACCACAACCTGTTTATTTGCATTAAGTATTCTCTGACCTTAAGGAAATAGATGTTATTTGAAAAAAGCATGTACTTGAGTCATTCCAGGATCTACCTCTAATGCTATGTTGCAGTAACACAAATACACCCCAGAGGTGAATAAAAGTATTTCTTTGTGTAATTATACATATAAAGAAAGTCAACAGTGTGTGTTAGTGGTGGAAGCAAGGAGGATGTGAAGCAGTCAAAACAAGGGATATTGTTCACTTTGGTGTCTCACAAACATCTTACACTTTTTTTTGTCATAGCTGCATTCACCATCTTACCCCTCTTCCTGGCTGTCAGGAAATGGCTCCAACCTCCACCCAGTTGTCAAGCCTGAAACCAAATATCCAAACTGACTTGTCTTTCCCTATCTACTCATATCTGTTCAAACATCAATTCTTTTTGTCCCTACCTTCTAATTATTTCTCCATCCCTCCCTTTGACTTCAACCCTACTTAAACTACCTGAATTACAGTCACCATTATTTCTTCCATGATTTGCAGAATTTTCCAGCTGGTCTCTTTCCATCCTGCTGGTCCTCATTAAATCATTCTCCAAGTACATCAAACATAATTTTTTTTTCATTTTAACTGTGGTAAAATATACATAAAATGGGGCTTCCCTGGTAGCTCAGCTGGTAAAGAATCTGCCTGCAATGCAGGAGACCCCAGTTCAATTCCTGGGCCAGGAAGTTGCCCTGGAGAAGCGATAGGGTACCCATTCCAGTATTCTTGGACTTCCCTGGTAGCTCAGACAGTAAAGAATCCACGTATGATGCAGGAGACCTGGGTTGGGAAGATCCACTGGAGGACGGCATGGCAGCCCACTCCAGTATTCTTGCCTGGAGAAACCCCATGGACAGAGGAGCTTGGTGGGCTACAGTCCATGGGGTTGCAAAGAGTCGGACCCAGCTGAGCAACTAAGCACAGCACACATAAAATACATCAACTTAACCATTTTTAGGTGTGCAATCAATGGCCATTAAATACGTTTACATTGTTTGTTCTCCCACAATCACCACCATCCATTCACAGATCTCTTTTCATCTGACAAAACTGTAAACAGTAACACGTGATTCCTCCCAGCATCTGACAACCATCATAGTTTTCTGTCTATGAGTTTGACTACTCTAGGTATCTCGAATAAGTGGAATCATACAATATTTGTCCTTTTGTAACTGGCCTGTTTTATTTGCATAATCCCCTCAAGGTTCATCCATGTTCTAGCATGTCCCTGATTTCCTTTCATTTTTAAAGCTATTAATATTCCATTGCTTGTGTATTTAATGCTTTATTTTTACATTCATTTGTGGATGGACATTTGGTTACTTCCACCTATTATCAATTATTAATAATGCTGCTATGAATATGGGTGTAAAAATATCTCCTTGAGCCTCTGCTTTCAATTCTTTTGGGTATATACTTACAAGTGGAATCATATGGTAGATTTAATTTTTTGAGGAACCGCCATACTGTTTTCCATAGTCGCTGCACCATTTACATTCTTACTAACAGTGCACAAGGGATCCAATATCTTCAAATTCTCACCCACGTTTGTTATTTTCTGGGTTTTTGATAGTAGGCATCCTAATGGGTGATATCTCAGTGAGGCTTTGATTTGCTTTAGTGATGTGGAGCATCTTCTTGTATGCTTGTTTAATATTTGTATGTCTTCTTGGAGAAATATCAGTCCAAGTCCTGTGCTCATCTTCAGTTGAGCTATTTGGGTAGGGTGCTGCTGCTGCTGCTGCTAAGTCACTTCAGTCGTGTCCGACTCTGTGCGACCCCATAGACAGAAGCCCACTAGGCTCCTCTGTCCCTGGGATTCTCCAGGCAAGAATACTGGAGTGGGTTGCCATTTCCTCCTCCAATGCATGAAAGTGAAAAGTAAAAGGGAAGTCGCTCAGTCGTGCCCAACTCTTAGCGACCCTATGGACTGCAGCCTACCAGGCTTCTCCGTCTGTGGGATTTTCCAGGCAAGAGTTCTGGAATGGGGGGCCATTGCCTTCTCCGTGGGCAGGGTGGAGGGGTGTTATTAAAGTCAACCTCACTTTACTGTGGAAGCACAGTAATCTTGAGTTTTCAACTATAACTCTACCATATTTTATTTCTTAATAATTTAAGGCCATGTTTAAGGTGCATAACAATTAAAGATTGTTGTGTCTTTTTAGTAGATTGTACTTTTTACCAGTATGGAAGGCAGATGTCCCTTTCAGTGCATTTTGCCCTGAATCTACAATTTCAACATCAATATACTAGGTATTTGTTATTATTTAGTAATTGCCTGGAAATTAGATTTTACCTTTCATAATTTTCGTATTTCTGGTTGTGACTTTTCTGCTTAGATAAATCCTTTGAACATTTGCGACAATATGGATGGACCTTGAAGGCATTATGCTAAGTGAAATAAGCCAGAGAAAGATAAATATCATATGATATCTCTTACATATGGCATTAAAAACAGAAAAAGCTCATAGATACAGACAGAAGATTGAAGACAGCCAACGGCAGGGGTGGGGAAAACATGAGTAAAGGGTATCAGAAGGTGTAAAAAAAAAAAAAGATAAAGAATCAACTTCACCTATCATTGAATCTGGGATCGTTTTTTACTTGATGTGTCCAACAGAATATAGAAAAAGTAAATGCTTCTGCCTTTGTTCCCTTGGAACACAGCCCTGAAACTGAAGCTTGAAGGAGTCATGTCTAGCCCATACTGGAAGGTGAGAGGCCAGTGGAGAAGAGCTGGTCCTGCTGAGTTCCAGAGCCCAACCTGCTGATTGACCACCTGCTCCAACTGCGAGCAAGGTCCTGTTAGATCATCCAGCCCTGATTCAGATGCTTAAAGCTCTGCAGCTTCAAAAGTCACTCCGGGGGATATCAGCAGAGGATGTCAGACCAAACTGTTGACCGTAGAATCATGAGCTGATAAAATGGCTGTGATTTTAAGACACTAAGTTTGGACTGGTTTGTTATATGGCAGTGAATAAGTAACACACCAAATGTAGCATGAAAGTCGGGCCTTGAAAACAAAAGCAAGGGAAAAAATAACCAGTATCTGGGTTACTACTAGAGGCATTTTACTGGGTATAATTGGTCTTACCAGAGTTTAAGCCAACACAGAGAAAAGATGAAACATTTGTCTATGAAAAGGATCAGGAGGATATTTGGAGCAAGTGAGTGATCTGGGCAGAAGGTTCAGTGGAGAGAGAGACCCTGACTGGGGAAGTCCGAGAAGCTACCCCAAGAATGGTAGTAATTGAACCCCTGCCATTCCTACAGTGAGAGCCTTTAAGGGACTCAAATCATCTGAAAGAAGACTGCTACAAGTGCAGGCTGGGGAGTCAAACAGAACTGAGTTTGCATTCCATCCCAACTAACTAGCTTTGTGACTTTGTGCAAATTGCTTGACCTCTCTGTGCCTCTATTGCCTCATTTGTAAAATGGAAGTAATAATAGTACCTCCTTTACAAGTTTGTCATAAGCTATTAAAGAGATTAGTACCGAGTACATGTTCAGTTGCACTGAGTATTACTAATCACTTTTTTACATCTCTATGAACATAGCTTGATATACCAATTTGGGTAGGGAGGCAGACCACACTTCAGGGGAGAGACCCAGACAACAGGCAAACCTCATTCCTCTATTTCCAGCAGTCATTTATGAAGCATATGTAAGCACTAAAGAACCACCCAGAAGGGAGTTGAAGGGAAATGAGTCAAACGTAATTGTTATATAGCACACAGATTTTGTTAACGTTCTGCTTCCAAAGGTGGGTGAATAGCATGATTGAGGATTTTTAAATTATTTTTTAAACATGAAATATATGTTATTTTCACCATTCTGTACATACACAAATTTTGAAAGTAAAAATACATAAGTAGGTAGATATACATCAAGGGTTTAAAAAGCCTGGGTTTTGCTCATACAGTGTTGGTGTACATGGTGATTTAAAAGTTTTGACTGGGGCTTCCCTGTTGTTCCAGTGGTTAAGACTTCATCTTCTCATGCAGGAGATGTGGGTTTGATCTCTGGCTGGGGAACTAAGACCCCACATGCCTTTCAGGCAAAAAAACAAAACATTAAAAACAGAGCCAATATTGTAACAAATTCAATAAAGACTTTAAAAAGTTTTGATGGAGAAGCCCACATTTTTAAATACAGAAAATGTTATGTAAAAATTCAAATTTGGATCTTATCTTGAAAAATTGGAAGACCTAGAGACACTGAGCACAGTCCCAAAGGTAAGTTCGGACCCAGATCAGCAACACCTTTTGGGTTTGGAGCGTTTGCTTAAGGTCCCCCACACCCACCATTTCCCATTCTCCCTCAAATCTGGATACTTTCGCATTTGATTTTGTAATTCTCCATGCAATTTTAATGGCTATACAGATAATATAGCAATTCTACAACAAGCAATCTGAACATAAAATGTATGTATAAACTTACAATTGCCTCCTTAGGAAATTGCTCAGAAGTATAACATGTGGGTCAAAGGACAGTCTCATTTAAAACCTTAATTCCAGGAAATGAGTGAATGTATTAATTTGGAAAGTATAAGAATGTCTATAGTCTCTAAATGGACTGAAATGTTGGAGAATGTCTATAGTCTCTGACTATAGCCAACAATGAATGGCTACGGTAAATTGTCTATTTATATCTCTAAACATTTTCTCGTCATTTTTTAGTGATTTATAAAATCTTTTGTATCAAATATTAATGGATAGTCCCTATCAGTTAGTCACCTATTTTTTAAATTTACTTTTTGAAGTATAATTGACTTACAATATTGCATTCATTTCTAATGTACAGCAAAGTGATTCAGCTATACACAGGTATACTTTCTTTTCATATTCTTTTCCATTAGGCTTATCACAGGATATTGAATATAGTTCCCTGTACTTTACAGCAGGACTTTTTTTTATTTAGTCTATATCTAATAGTTTGCATCTGCTAATCCCAAACTCTCAGTCTATCCCTCTCATTCCCCTTCCTCTTTGGCAAACACAAGTCTGTTTTCTATCTCTGTGAATCTGTTTCTGTTTCATAGATAAGTTCATTTGTGTCGTATTTTAGATTCCACATATAAGTGATATCATATGGTACTTGTTTTTCTCTTTCTGACTTACTTCATTCAGTATGACAATCTCTGGGTCTATCCCTGTTGCTGCAAATGGCATTATTTCATTCCTTTTTATGACTGAGTAGTATTCCATTATATAAATATACCATATCTGCCTTATCCATTCATTTGTCAACGGAGTTTGTTGTCTATTTTTAAGCATTGTGATTGGCATTAACAAGGGTTGTTACATGTTGTTGTTGTTGTTTAGTTGCTAAGTCGTGTCCAACTCTTTGCAGCCCCATGGACTGCAGCAGGCCAGGCTTCCCTGTCCTCCCCCATCTCCCAGAGTTAGCTCAAGTTCATGTCTTGATTCAGTTATGCTATCTAAGCATCTCATCTCTTGCTGCCCTCTTCTCCTTTTGTTTTCAGTCTTTTCCCAGCATCAGGGACTTTTCCAATGAGTCAGCTCTTCATATCAGGTGGCTAAAGTACTGGAGCTTCAGCTTTAGCATCAGTGCTTCCAATGAATATTCAGGGTTAATTTCCTTTAGGACTGATTGGTTTGATCTCCTTGCAGCCCAAAGAACTCTCAAGAGTCTTCTTCAGAGCCACAATTTAAAAGCATCAATTCTTTGGCACTCAGCCTTTTTTAAGGTTCGGCTCTCACGTCTGTACATGACTACTGGAAAAACCATAGCTTTTACTATATGAACCTTTACCCCTCTTTGCTTTTTAATATGCTGTCTAGGTTTGTTGTAGTTTTCCTTCCAAGAAGCAAGAGTCTTCTAATTTCATGGCTGCAGTCACCATCCACAGTGATTTTGAAGCCCAAGAAAAGAAAATCTGCTACTGCTTCTATTTTTTCCCCTTCTATTTGCCATGAAATGATGGGATCAGATGCCATGATCTTAGTTTTTTGAATGTTGAATTGTTTTTTTTATTTATTTTTTAATTGAAGGATAATTGCTTTATAGAATTTTGTTGTTTTCTATCAAACTTCAACATGAATCAACCATAAGTAAACCAACTTTCTCACTCTCTTCTTTCACCATCATCAAGAGGCTCCTTAGTTCCTCTTCACTTTCTGCCATTAGAGTGGTATCATCTGCATATCTCAGGTTGTTGATGTTTGTCCTGGCAATCTTGATTCCAGCTTGTGATTCACCCAGCCCAGCATTTCACATAATGTACTCTGCATACAAGTTAAATAACTGGGGTGACAATATACAGCCTTGATGTACTCCTTTCCCAATTTTGGACAGTCAGTTATTCTATGTAAGGTTCTAACTGTTGCTTTTTGACTGCACACAGGTTCCTCAGGAGACAGGTAAGGCGGTCTGGTATTCCCACCTCTTTAAGAATTTTCCACAGTTTGTTGTGATCCGTATAGTCAAAGGCTTTCTCATAGTCAATGAAGCTGAAGTAGATGTTTTTCTGGAATTCCTTTGCTTTCTCTATGATTAAACGAATTTGATCTCTGGTTCCTCTGCCTTTTTTAAACCCAGCTTATTACATAGAAACTTTTAATGTTATGTTAGTCTGATCTATATTAATCTGTATAAGGGCCAATACAAAAATTAAAATATTGATTAGATATTAATATTTTTTCTTTGAAATAGAACAAATGTACCTTTTGTTACAAAAATAATATGTTCATATTTTTTAAAAATTCAAACAGTACAGGAATACTTAAAGAATAAAATTAACAATAATTCCTACCATCCGTGGTGGTCTATATTTTAAATATTACAAAAAAAAAATTTTTTTTACAAGTTTATTGAACCCCTTGGAGGAAAAACAGATGTATGTCCTTATCACTATCTTTGCTAAACAGAGAAATTTTGCAAGTAAAATTTGGTACTATTTTAACCACCACAATATAAATATCTCAGCTTGTTTATAAAGTAGCCACACAGGGGCAGCTTTATAATATTCCATCCCAAAATCAAGTGGCAGAATGTTCTGACAGCTGACCCAGCCATATACGGCCTTTGGATCATTGGCAACTCTTCAGTGACCAAGTACACAGACAACATAGGATTTTCCCCCCTTGTCCTGATGGACTTTTGAGGTTAACAACCAAGGGCACTCACTTTTGTCTACTTCTTCGTCAGTCTTGTGAACATATAATGAATGGAACATATTAGGGAAGATAAGGCCTTAGGTATTGAGTAGCAATAAAAGTTTAAACAATGTATGAGGACAAAAATCCAGCAGCTTTATCCTGTACCTTCAATGCTGAACCCTCTTCAACTTTGGAGACTTTTCTTTTGTGTGTTTATGTCTATAGTCTAATCATTTTACATTAAAGAAACTAAAGAGTTTAAACTCAACTTTCATTTCTATAAATTTATTTATAAACTCTTCTTCCACTTCCCTAAATCCATTTTTTGGGAGTTTACATATTTGATATAGGTACAACTGTACAAATATTCTGTATTGTGCATTATTCACTTCAACAATCTCTTTTGAACTTTTCAGTGACCAAAAGAACCCCCCAGAGCTTTTATTTCTAGTGACTTTGCAGCAGCATTCCATTTTCTTATAATAACTTTTTTGATTATTTGTTTAGTTATTACTTTATTCTTAAACACTTGAATTGATCTCAGTCTTATGCCCTTTTCAATTCAAGACATGTCTGTACAAATCACTTTTTAGTTGTTTCCTTTATTTCCTTGAGGCATAGGCCCAAGGTTAAAGGTTATAAACAGCTTTACAACTCAAGCGAGTAGCACTTTCGGTGAAACAACTGTGGTCTCATCATGTGATTTCCTTTCATCAGAGTCAGTTTCATTAGTATTAATGAAAGAATAAAGAAGAATTTCTCTGTTGGGAACCACTCAGTTGTAGCCACCACCCGTGGCCACTGCCAAAAACCCATTGACATTTTGCTCAAATTCCCTCAGATCTAGGTCCTGCAAACATTTCTCAATGGTGAGTTTGACCCATTCATTCAGAATGAAAGAGTTCCTCTGTGGGCAGCTGTCCCATTTGCCAACCTCGGCATGTTATTTGATCATAAGGCCTTCAACAGACTAACTGCCTTAACCCCAAAGCAGACAGCAGGCACTGCCCTGCAGTTCCTGGCCCACACTCACTGACATCAGGATGCACTCTCTGGAGGGTGCTCTCCTTACCCAGCTCATCCATGAGCAGTTTGGCTAGGGGCTTGGCATTTTTGGAATTTGCATATTCCATTTTGTGAAGGCTGACAGCCTGACCCACCCTTCCTATAATGCCCAAGTCCAGACACCATAAACTCCACTTCGCTCAACCAATAAATACCTTTTGGGAGAGTTTACTGCTACACTTGGCCCCTAATAAATTCTCAGCACAGTAGCCAAAGTGATGTATGTAAATGTAAATCAGATCTTGTCCATCTTCTGCTCAGAACACATATTGTCTCCTTCCCAAAGACTTCCCAACCAAAGGACTTTCAGTGGCTATAAGGCCCTCTGCAGTCTGGCTCTCTGTGTTGTATTTGACCACTTCTCCTACCTCCCACCCACTTTGATCTAGATACACTGGTCCTCTTGCAACTCTCCAAAACTTAAGTCCCACTCCAATTTGGGCTTTCTGCCCTCATTGTTCTCTCTAGCTAGAACACACTTCTTTGAGAGAGCAATCAGCATACCTCACTCCCTTTCTTTAGGTGTTTGGCCAAATGCCGTATCTCAGTGAACCTTCTGTGAATCCAGGTTGAAATTGCAACCACCTTCCTCTTGCCACTTACTATTCTCCTTTGCTGCTTTTTTCCCCACAGCATTAGTACACATACCTACTCTGTTACATATACATCTACTACACACACACCTATGTGCTTATAGTCAGTCCCCACCACCATGCTCCATGGTCCATAAGAGCAGAGATGTTCGTCTATTTTATTCACTGCTATATCTTCAGTGACTCCCAGGTTGACTCATTGACACATGGCGGGCATTCAACACGCATTTTTCTGATGAATTATTACAGGACTTGCACAATGCCAGGCACAATGGAGATACATAAATTTACAGGAACAACCCCTGTCCCGCAGAAGCTCCTGGTTTAGTTGGGAAATTTGGTAATTGCTAACACTTTATAAGGGCTTCCCAGGTGGCTCCTACCCCAGTGGGTAAAGGATCCACCTGCAACGCAGAAGACGCAGCCAGACGCAGTTCGATCCCTGGCTTGGGAAGACCCCTGGAGGAGGGCATGGCAACCCACTCTAGTATTCTTGCCTGGAGAATCCCATGGATAGAGGAGCCCGGTGGGCAACTGTCCACAGGGCCACAAAGACTCAGACACAACTGAAATGACTCAACATGCAGATATGCACAATACCATATAAAGTCATATTTCTAAGGCTAACACCCTTGAAACTGCTTAGTTCCTCTTAGACACTGTGACTGCACCTGAGAAAAGATGCCCCAGGAGAAGGGTAGTTTATGGGTTGTAATTTTGTGGCCAAACTTCCTAGTTTCTCACAGGCACTGCTAGATTGGACAAAGATTTTAGCTTTTTTTTTTTCCTGCATGTGTGTTTTTTCTATGGACATTGGTTTTTTGTTTTGCTTGGTTTTTTTTGTTTGTTTGTTTTTGTTAAATGACAGAGGATAATAATTTTAAGTCGTGGAATATATGCAACCCTTGAGTCAATGAGGCTACAGTGATCAAGACCATATTGGTACTGGCACAAAAACAGAACTATAGATCCATGGAACAAGATAGAAAGTCCAGCAATAAACCCATGCATCTATGGTCACCTCATCTATGATAAAGGAGGCAAGAAAATACAATGGAGAAAAGACAGTCTCTTCAATAAGTGGTACTGGGAAAATCAGACAGCTACATGTAAAAAAATGAAAATAGAACATTCCCTAATACCACACACAAAAATAAACTCAAAATAGATTGAAGACTTACATGTAAGACCGGATATTATAAAACTCAGAGGAAAACACAGGCAGAATATTCTCTAACATAAATCACAGCAAGATCTTTTTTAGATACATCTCCTAGATTATTGAAAATAAAAGTGGAAATAAATAAATATGACATAATTAAACTTAAAAGGTTTTGCACAGCAAAGGGAACCATAAACAAAGTGAAAAGCTAACCCACAGAACAGGAGAAAATATTTGCCAATGAGGCAACAGACAAGGGATTACTCTCCAAAATATACAAGCAGCCCATGCAATTCAATACCAAGAAAACAAACAACCCAATCAAGAAATGGGCAGATGATTTACATAAACATTCTCCAAAGAAGGCACACAGATGGCCAAGGAGCACATGAAAAGATGCTCAATATTACTAATTATTAGAGAAATGCAAATCAGAACTACAAAGAGATATCGCCTTATCCTTGAGGACATTATGCTAAGTGAAATGAGCCAGTCACAGTGTATAGTCCCACTTAGACGAAGGACCTAGAGTAGTCAGATTCATGGAAACTGAAAGTAGAATGGTGGTTGTCAGGTCTAGTGGGGAAGGGAAATGGGAAGTTATTTAATGGGATTGAGTTTCAGTTTTGCAAGATGTAAAGGTCCTAGAGATTGATTGCACAATGATGTTAATATACTACACACTACTGAACTGTACACTTAAAAATGGTTAAGATGATAAATTTTCCATTATTGAAATTTACCACAATTATCATTTTTTCATTAAAGAAAACACACCTGTGCTTAGTCACTTAGTCGTGTCTGACTCTCTGTGGTCCCATGGACTGTAGCCCACCAGGTTCCTCTGTCTATGGAATTTTCCAGGCAAGCATTCTGGAGCAGTTTGCCATTTCCTACTCCAGGAGATCTTCCCAACCCAGGGATCAAATTTTTGTCTCTTGCATCTCCAGCATTGGCAGGCAGATTCTTTACCATTAGTGCCACCTGGGAACCCTGGGTACCAACTCCTTCTTGTACAAGGACATTGGTCTCAATATATCAAAAAAAAAAATTTTTTTTAAGAAGGAAAACAACAGCAGATATTAGGTGGTCTACAGTAGGAATACCACAGTACTCTAAAGTTTCTCTATATTTGACTCTTCCTCCATTTTCTGAAACAACTGTCTTGTGATGCAATCAATAGTCCCTGAGTAAAGGGTAAGCTAAAGGACACTTTTCACACCTAGGATTCACCACCCACTGATGTGGCCTGGCACAAAGGGTTGCTGGTTCATAAGGCATGGTGCCTCTAAGAGATGAAATGGCTAAGCAGAGAAAGGAATCTATGATATGGATCCTGAGACTTAAAGATTGACCAGCAAATAAGATTTCTTCTCATTTCTTTTCATTTCTCCTCCCAGGCAGAGGACCCAGCATGGGGAAAACAGAAGGGCCCAACAGGGAATAGTATACACGCCAACATTGGTTTCAGTCAGGACTTGGGTGCTGTGAAGCCATAAGCATGCATAGGAAAGATGAGTAATAGAAGAGAGTATGCTATTCATTATCTTTGGGAAGACTATGTAACCTTTCTAAGCTCAGCTTTCTCATTAAAAAAAAATAAACTGGAAATAGAACTGCTAACCTCACAGAGTTGTGAAGGTTAGACGAGACTAACTGAAATGTCCTATTATACTGACTAGCACAGGAGATACATAATAATTGTTAGTTATCAGTATGATGCTAGAAATCATGAAACATCTTATGAGCCAAGGCAAAGAATTTTAATCATAGCCTGTAAAAATGAAAAGCCAACAAAGGTGTTTTTTTTTTTTTAATCTTTTAACAAAATTAAGAGCAGTATGGCAGTATAACTATCTAGTCATTATTTAGGAAAAAAAAATACTCCAGTGACATTTTAGAAGTAGCCAAGATCAGGGAGCAATAAAGGACGGGAAACAAGTGTGGAGGCTGGCACAAGTTCCAGTTGACAAATAAGGAGTGAGTGAATTAAGATATGACTAGTTACACTATAACTGAAAGTAGATTGATTATATTCTTTGCAGCCAAAGATAGAGAAGCTCTAAACAATCAGCAAAAACAAGACCAGGAGCTGACTATGGCTCAGATCATGAACTCCTTATTGTCAAATTCAGACTTAAATTGAAGAAAGTAGGGAAAACCACTAGACCATTCAGGTATAACTTAAATCAAATCCCTTACAATTATACAGGGAAAGTGAGAAATAGATTCAAGGGATGAGATCTGATAAACAGAGTGCCTGAAGAATTATGGATGGAGGTTTATCACATTGCACAGGAGGTGGTGATCAAAACCATCCTCAAGAAAAAGAATTGCAAAAAAGCAAAATGGTTGTCTGAGAAGGCTTTACAAATAGCTGTGAAAAGAAGAGAAGCAAAAAGCAAATGAGAAAAAGAAAGATATACCCATTTGAATGCAAAGTTCCAAAGAATAGCAAGGAGAGATAAGAAAGCCTTCCTCAGTGATTAGTGCAAAGGAATAGAGAAAAACAATAGAATGGGAAACACTAGAGATCTCTTCAAGAAAATTAGAGATACCAAGGGAACATTTCATGCAAAGATGGGCTCGATAAAGGACAGAAATGGTATGGACCTGACAGAAGCAGAAGATATTAAGAAGAGGTAGCAAGAATACACAGAAGAACTATACAAAAAAGATCTTCATGACCCAGATAATCACGATGGTATGATCACTGACCTAGAGCCAGACACCCTGGAATGCGAAGTCAAGTGGGCCTTAGAAAGCATCACTACGAACAAAGTTAGTGGAGGTGATGGAATTCCAGTTGCACTATCTCAAATCCTGAAAGATGATGCTGTGAAAGTGCTGCACTCACAGCAAATCTGGAAAACTCAGCAGTGGCCACAGGACTGGAAAAGGTCAGTTTTCATTCCAATCCCAAAGAAAGGCAATG
>NW_011494740.1:3844111-3865915 GCF_000754665.1 Bison bison bison | reverse complement strand
TCACAATACATGAACCATGAACTTCCAGATGTTCAAGCTGGTTTTAGAAAAGGCAGAGGAACCAGAGATCAAATTGCCAACATCCACTAGATCATGGAAAAAGCAAGAGAGTTCCAGAAAAATATCTACTTCTGCTTTATTGACTATGCCAAAGCCTTTGATTGTGTGGATCACAACAAGCTGTGGAAAATTCTTAAAGAGATGGGAATAGCAGACCACCTGACTTGCCTCTTGAGAGATCTGTATGCAGGTAAGGGAGCAACAGTTAGAACTGGACATGGAACAACAAACTGGTTCCAAACAGGGAAAGGAGTACATCAGGGCTGTATATTGTCACCCTGCTTATTTACCTTATATGCAGAGTACATCATGAGAAATGCTGGGCTGGATGAAACAAAAGCTGGAATCAAGATTGCTGGGAGAAATATCAATAACTTCAGATACACAGATGACACCATCCTTACAGCAGAAAGCAAAGAACTAAAGAGCCTCTTGATGAAAGTGAAAGAGGAGAGTGAAAAAGTTGGCTTAAAACTCAACATTCAGAAAACTAAGATCATGGCATTTGGTCCCATCACCTCATGGCAAATAGATGGGGAAACAGTGGAAACAGCGTCAGACTTTATTTTCGGGGGCTGGTGACTGCAGCCATGAAATTAAAAGACACTTACTCCTTGGAAGAAAAGTTATGACCAACCTAGATAGCATATTAGAAATCAGAGACATTACTATGCCAACGAAGGTCTGTCTAGTCAAAGCTGTGGTTTTTCCAGTAGTCATGTATGGATGTGAGAGCTGGACTATAAAGAAAGCTGAATGCCGAAGAATTGATGCTTTTGAACTGTGGTGTTGGAGAAGACTCTTGAGAGTCCCTTGGAATGCAAAGCGACCCAACCAGTCTATCCTAAAGGAAATCAGTCATGAATATTCACTGCAAGGACTGATGCTAAAGCTGAAACTCCAATACTTTGGCCATCTGATGTGAAGAGCTGACATCTGAAAAGACCCTGATGCTGGGAAAGATTGAAGGCAGGAGGACAAGGAGACGACAGAGGATGAGATGGTTGGATGGTGTCACTGCTCAATAGGCGTGAGTTTGAATAAACTCTGGGAGTTAGTGATGGACAGGGAGGCCTGCCGTGCTGCAGTCCATGGGGTCGCAAAAAGTTGGACACAACTGAGCGACTGAACTGAACTGACTGAATCCATTAATTAATAATCCTTCTGAAGTTAGGGAAGCCATTAGGACTCCAAATGCTTGGCCCCATTCCTATTCCTTGAGGGTGGGGAGGAAAAAAATGACTAATGTTCCATTAGATCTGGGGAATTCTGAAAGCTGTGCCTCACTTCCCATACACCAATAGAGCAGATACACTTAGCGCAGATTTCGATACATTTTCCCCATCATCAACATAGTCTGGAAACAGCAGAGTTAAACAGTTTGGGGAGAGAGGGACTGCAAATCTAGGTCCCAAAGGGCCAAAGAGAAGTATCTGCAAGCTTCAAGCTTCCTCTGCCTCCAAGGGGATCATGAAAAGTGACTGAATGAGGGCCCCATGATTTCAGTGGGAATTTCAGACTTATTTCCCTGAACTAACCAAGTCAAAACCTTAACTGACTGCTGCTGCTGCTGCCGCTGCTGCTAAGTCGCTTCAGCCGTGTCCGACTCTGCGACCCCATAGACAGCAGCCCACCAGGCTCCCCCGTCCCTGGGATTCTCCAGGCAAGAACACTGGAGTGGGTTGCCATTTCCTTCTCCAATGCATGAAAGTGAAAAGTGAAAGTGAAGTCGCTCAGTCGTGCCCGACTCTTAGCGACCCCATGGACTGCAGCCTACTGACTGAGTAATCACTAATTTAAATTTACCTGATGCTTTCTGGCAGTGGAGATGGAGCCTTGAGGTAAAAACTAAATTCAGTTATAAGAAAATAGAGCAAGCACATTTCATACAACTAAATTTATGACTTGTGACAATCCGTACCCAAACACTAATAAAGAATATTTTGCTATCAAGAATTCCAAGCTATGCCAGAAGTTAGTTTTATTAAAGAATCTTCAGATGGATCATAAAATTTAAAAACAGAGATATACAGTAATTTCTCCATAAGGACAATAACAAAGTCATATTTCATTATCAAAACTCCTGGGTGTTAGATGAGTTTCTGAACTCAGATTATTTTACATTTTAGACAGGTAATATTATATATTATGTAATATTATATATGTTATATATATTATTTATATATAATATATAAATATTATAAATTATATATAAATATAATATATATAATATATATTATGTAATATTAATATGTAATATGTAATATTGTGTAATATTATATAATATGTAATATTATATAATATTATATATTATCCCAGAAGGGCCTAGGGTAGCATTTAACAATCAATCAGAATATGAGTATGAATATACACACTATCTGAGATTAAAACTACAGATAAATAAAGACAAGTCAATGCAGTTCAAATTTTCTCTCCAATTTGTTTCAGATTAGTCTAGGTTTTGCTGCCAAATGAGTTATTTGAAAACTTTCAGTTTTCAGAGTGTCTTGAATTTAAGACTTGAAGATAAGGGATTATGAATCTATAAGAAGTTTCACATGGTTCAGAGAGGTATCAAAACAAAGTGATACTTGAGTTGCACCTTGAAGACAAGGTAGAACTTGAAAGGGAGGGTGACAGACATACAGACAGAAGCAATGACATGACTACAAGATGTAAGAAAAGACAAACATGTCTAGGAATCCAAATAAACTAGAACGATCTTGTGGTAATACCTAAGATTTGAAAGAGAGGTGAAGGTCTCCTACTTCGGAAGGTGAGGCTAAAATTAGAGACTTTTTGTAGAAAGCACTCAGAGGGCACAGTGATTTTCAGTCTAGAGGGAGTCATGATTATTGATGCACATGATTGAGTGCCAAGAGCTGACAGCTTCTATGACAAGATACACCAGCAAGGGGAGGGGCAGAAGCCTCACACTAGTCCTGCCCCATAGACCAGCATCAGCCATATAGTGCTGAAGCGTTTGGTCATCTTCAGCCTCAGTTCAGAATACACTGGGACCAAGACTTTAAGATGAAAAGCAGGATGCCTCAAATATCTCAACAGGAGCCAGGTGCCCCCATAACAGAAAAAGACCACTCAAGGAAGATAAAGGAATTCATATTTCATTTATTTCAAATACAATTACAGGAGTATCTGACCCTTGGTACTCACTGTTAAACTGTTGTGTTAGGAGTGGTTAGTTTATGTTAACTCTCTAATCTCAAAAAGTTCATTTCTCACTCAGGTTCCATGCCCAGCACTTATCTTTGGAATTCTCTCTTGCCCACAGTCTCAGAAACACTGGCTGACAGAGTGCCAACGCTAACTCAAATGTGTGGCATCCCAATTTGCCTTGGCCTACAAAGAGACATGTGTCTTTCCTACATTCTATCTATTAGTAGCCCCAAAGGAAGCTAAGAAATAAAGGGAAATGGAGCATTTGGTGAGCACCAGCTAAGTCACAACTGAATAGATTTTATAATAATTTTATTTTATTTTTTGGCCATGCCACATAGCACATGGGATCTTAGTTCCCCAAGCAGGGATCGAACCTATGTCCCCTGCATTGGAAGCACACAGCCTTAACCACTGGACTACTGGGGAATTCCCAATTTTAATTTTTCTAAAAAATTGGTCTCTCAGGATAACTCAGAAGAAAATACAACTTTTACTTAGCATTAGCTGTAAGTATATTCTTGCCGTGCTTATAAATCTACACATTGTGAATTATACTGAAAATTCTTCCTATGCCAAAATTCAAGACATAAATTAGACAATACTGAAATAATTTAGTATTTTAACTCAATAAAATCTGAAATTACCTTGTGAATTGTATATTTGTTCTGGTATCTATCTCTCATTGCAAGACTTATTATAAAGGCAACTGCTTTATTTACCAAGAAATAGTATTCAGCTATAAAGTTTTTCCAATTAAGAAACTGTTCAATGATTGTAAAGTGGGCATATGATGTTTTTCCTTCACTTTTTCATAGAGGAAGCAAATTCAGTCCAGGGCAATGGTTGGGAGTAGTCATCATCTTGACAAGCAGAACTATGGTTTGGAAAGATTAATCTGATAATAATATGCTGAATGGGTTGAAGATTGTAGGTAAAGAACACAGCTAGTAGTAGAGATGAACCTATTTGCAAAGCTGGAATAGAGATACAGATGTAGATAACAAATATATGGACACCAAGAGGGGAGTTTGGAATTGACATATATATACACTACATATATATATACACACACACACACACACACACACACACACACACACACCAAATTGGGAGTTTGGAATTGACATATATATATACTACTATGTATAAAATAGATAACTAGTGAGAATTTACTGTATAGCACAAGGAAGAAAAAAAGAAGGTATATCTGTTTGTAGAACATCTATGAAGTTAACCTTAAAATTTCATTCCATTATACAGTAGGTGCAGACAAACACTGTTTGATTCCGTTTACACAAGGTACCTCGAATAGTCAAATTCAGAGTCAGAAAGTACATTGGTAGATGCCAAGGGCTGGGGTGGGGCAGCAGGTGAGGAGAAGAGGGAATGGGGATGTAGTGTTCAATGAAACAGAGTTTCAGTTTAGGAAAGTGAAAAGCTCAGGAGATGGATGACCGTGAGAGTTGCACAACAGTGCTAATGTACTTAGTGCCCCTGAACTCTACGGTTAAATATGGTTAAAGTAGTACGATTTACATTATGTGACTTTTACCACAATAAAATTTTTTTGTTGTTGTTTCAAAAAGAAACTAGCTAAGTGGCTAATAGCAAAGTTCAGCTGTGAAGTAATGATTTTGCATCATTTTACACAAAAAATACTTCATGAACAGGAACCTTCTTTCAGACTAAGGGACAATTCAGCCTATAGTTTCTAAACTCCATTAGACAAAAGTTTCTATACAGAGATGATGTCTCACGACCACTGGATCTTCCAGCTTCCCTTCCAGTTCTTTGGTGCCTTCCCTTAAGTCAGAGGGGATAAAGCTGCTGTGGGGGTGTCTGTGCCACAACCACAAGCCCTGACTCACACTATTGGTAAACAGAGCAGAAGTACTGTCACATGGCCTGGGGCTTGCTGAGCAGGAAGCCTGAAATAACAAACCCCAGAGCTCAGTTTAGAAAACCCTTACAATGACAAGCATATGAAACAGCACTTTACTGCCATTAAAAATAACAACAAAAAAGAATGTGGTGGGATTGCAAAAGATGCAAACTTCAAGCTCTTTTTCACTCATAGATCATATAAATGTATCTACACCTAAAGGCTATCTAAATATGAACTGTTTAACTGAGGGCAAGCTACATCATCAGCTACCAAATTTTATGGCATTCTCAATTTTTGTCAGAAGTATCCTCAATTGTAATAATTTTTGTCCAAAAGAAATGTTTTAAACATTCAAGATTTTATTTAACTGGTGGTCTGAAATAATCATTGGTTATTGGAGGTGGGGGGTGGGGGTGTTTGTCTGTTTATTGGTTTAATTTGGTTCTGTTTGAATCGGTCTTGAGGTCAACATATTCAAGAATTTGCAGTAGAAAGGAATTCCATGAACCCAGCAGATTCTTAATTTTTTTTCCTTCTCTAAGAGTCCCCATTATATGCCCATATTCAGCTATTATTATTCAACATATTATATGCCCAACTGTTTGTAACCCCATGGACTATACAGTCCATGGAATTTTCCAGGCCAGAATACTGGAGTGGGTAGCCTTTCCCTTCTCCAGGGGATCTTCCCAACCCAGGAATTAAACCAGGGTCTCCTGCATTCCAGGCAGATTCTTTATACCAACTGAACTATCAGGGAAACCCCAATAATAATTAGAAGTACAATAAAAAGTAATGAATAAGCTCAACAAGTAAAATTTTACCTCCCTGTGTACCATCCATGTAGCTTTGTTCCCCTAACACTTTTCCAGGCCCCAGACACAGACAGGAGGATAAAAGCAAGCTATCGGTGCCCCGCTCCTGCCCTTCCTTCCTCCTCCAACCCCTTCCCCAGTACACAAAAACACACGTAATAGTTCATTTTGTTGAAATGATAACTCCCATCAGAAACACACAAGCTCAGACAAAATGTTCTTCGGACTTACTAGTGATTCACCTATGCTTCCCTTTTTTTTTTTTTGAAAGACTGGGAAGGGTAAGAATCTTAAAACACTTTAGAAATGAAGAGAGGGGAATTGTGCTAGACAGTGAAGAAAAGCAAATTAAGTGAAAGTCGCTCAGTCATGTCTGACTCTTTGCGACCCCATGGACTATATAGTCTGTGGAATTCTCTAGGCCAGAATACTGGAGTGGGTAGCCTTTCCCTTCTGCAGGGTATCTTCCCAGCCCAGGGATCAAACCCGGTCTCCCACATTGCAGACGGATTCTTTACCAGCTGAGCCACAAGGGAAGACAAGTGAAGAAAAGCAAATTAAATTCCATTTCAAAAGAGGAATGAAGTTGGAGGCTACAAATTCTAGATAAATAATAAAAATATTACCAAAAACATTACTAAACATATTTGTGAACTTATGGGCTTCCCTGGTGGCTCAGACAGTAAAAAGTCTGCCTGCAGTGCGGGAGACCTGGGTTCAATCCCTGGATTGGGAAGATCCCTGGAGAAGGAAATGGCAACCCACCCCAGTATTCTTGCCTGGAAAACCCCACGGACAGAGGAGCCTGGTTGGCTACAGTCCATGGAATTGTGAAGAGTTGGATGTGACTGAGAGACTTCACTTTCTTTGTGAATTTATAAAGGGGAAATGGGGACTTTGCTGTTGGTCCCAAGGTTGAGAATCCATCTTCCAATGCAAGGGCCATGGGTTCCATTAGAGAACTAAGATCCTACGTGGCGTGGGACAACTAAGCCTGCACACTGCAACTAATGAGCTCATGTGCTTGAGCAACCTGACCACAGTGAAAGATCCCATGTGCTACAACTAAGACCCAATGCAGCCAAATAAATAAATATTTTTTAAAAGTGGGGGAGGAATGATGGCTCACTGGAAGACATCATGTATGCTCTAAGAACAAGTCATAGGAGACTGAGCTCATTTCCATTTTTGAAGATTCAACTCATGAGAGAGCAGGAGAACCCTATGACTATAGTGTTATCTAGATTTCATAAGACATTTTGTCTTTCATAATCTCCATGAATTCTGATTAAGTGTGGGCTGGATGCCAGTTCAGATGGGTGACTGACTTAGAGTAGAGTGGCTAAAACCCCTAGGTTCAGAATCTATGCCCAGCTAGGTTAGTTTTCCAGCAACTTTACACAGGACTCACTCACAGCTCAGTGCTACTTATCCCACTTATCAAGAACTTCCAATGGGACCTATATGTCATGACATCAAATCTGCACAACTTAAAATTATAGGGGTTGTTGACAATTAGCTCTAAAGAGATCTCAGCAAGATAACATAATGATCCATATCTTAAAACATGGTTACATGAGAAATAAATGAAACCTTGCTTTAGAATTTCTTTCATAAAAGCAGAAGCATCTTTAACTTCTTAATTCTTCATCTATTTATCTTATATTTTTCCTAACATGTTATTTGCCCATAAATTGCCTTTCTGGTTGTTTGTATCTTAATATACAGTAAAACCTAAATACTTTTCCTTGCAATTTTTTCAGTGCTTTTTTTGTATTTAGAATTCCTTTCCTCGGCTAAAATACAGGTAGAAATTAATACTTTTACTATTTTATAGTTTAAAATTTTATATTCAATTTTCCAAGAAATTTCTAGTTTATCTGTATTATATAAGGTTAGGTTTCAAGTGCATTTTGGCTTTAAATATCCAAGTACCCCAATCATTTTATTGATGAATTTATTCTCTTGTCTTTAATTTTGCATGCTTTCTTTATCATCTCTTATATTCTTGTTTCTCCTAAGGTCTGTTTACTAATTATCTTACTAAAGATATTTTAAAGGTTTAATTTCAAAACAGGAGAAAGAAAGCTGGCCTGAGGTAGGAATAAAGAGAGAAAGTAAGATAGAAATTTACCATACAATATCAGTATTCCTTGAGAATTAATGTATAGAAGAGGAATTGTACTGTCAAATAGATTTCATATTTATGACTTTAAATATATACTGTCAAATTTCCATTTGTCAATCTCATGAATTTAAAACTCCATTTAGTAGTATATGAGAGAGTTTTGTTTCTCATAGCAGCTTAAAATCTAATCTAACATTTTAAGATTATATTTTTTCAAAATGCAAATGCAAATGCTTTTGTCGTTTTTCTGAATGTTAGGGTGATATATTCTTGCCTGGAGAATCACATGGACAGGGAAGCCTGGCAGGCTACAGTTCATGGGGTCACAAAGAGTCAGACATGACTTAGCAACTACACAGATACTCATTTAAAACATTCATAAAATAAAGTATGAAGAGAAAAAAAAAAAAAGAAATTTACCATACAACTCTGCCAAAGTCTAATCTCTATGCTTAGATCAGCAAAGGAAATTATCCTTTTTCTACAAATCCCCTAACTGCATTTGAGCTTAAAACCTTACTTTTAAAAGCAAGTTGGAGAACTGCTGGAGTAACAACCATCACATGACTTGAGGGTTGTCCAGGCATCAGAAGGAACTGCTAGTACTGCCTGGATGCTCTCTACCTTTGGAAAACACCCCCAAAGTAATAGCAGTGAGACTACTGTCATTAGAGTTGCCCAGAGCTAATTTAAATATTGCCACATCCTGACTGTGTGACCTGAGTGTTTCTAAGCATCTATTTCCTCTATAAAATGAGATATCACTGGACTTTTGTGAGAATGAGGTGAAATAACAAATGAATGGCATTTGACAATGCTGAGCACACAGTAGGTATTCAAGAAAATACCTGCCTCACTCCTACCTGCATCTTTCCTGAGAGAGCTAAACTAAAAGTTAACTTCTGTGACAACTACCCACAAGGTTTAACAGAACAATTACTGACTCAAGACCTCTCCTCCTAAACAATCTTTCCCACTGGTCCCTTTCCATCCATCCTTTGTCCTGAAGTCTGACAGACAATTGGTTCTAGTGCATAACAGAAACTCCCGAGGGTAGAGGGAGTGAAACAGAGTCTAGTCTGATTACAAAGCTACTGTACCGGTATCACCTAAACCACCTCTCATCTTTCTAAGGGTGGGGGTGAATCTAAGGGATATAGGGAAACAATTAGAACCAGACATCATTTATCTTCGCCAGTATGTTAGCAGTTAACCAGAGTTATTCATTTAAGAGAATATAAAGTCAGAGTATCATGTTAAGCATTAATAATCAGTAATGCCTGAGGCTACAAAATTTGCAGTTCATAAGAACAAACTAAGAGACTAGAAATTTGACTATTGTAGTGAGAGTCCTAGGAAAAAATGTGTTCAGTTCAGTTCAATCACTCAGTCACGTCCAACTCTTTGCGACCCCATGAATCGCAGCACGCCAGGCCTCCCTGTCCATCACCAATTCCCAGAGTTCACTCAGACTCACGTCCATAGTCAGTGATGCCATCCAGCCATCTCATCCTCTGTCATCCCCTTCTCCTCCTGCCCCCAATCCCTGCCAGCATTGGAGTCTTTTCCAATGAGTTAACTCTTTGCATGAGATGGCCAAAGTAAAAATGTGTTGGCTTAGGCAAAAACTGGTCTTTCCAGGTGGAGCTAGTGGTAATGAACCCCCCTGGCAATGCAGGAGACAAAAGAGACAGGGGTCCAACCCCTGGGTCGGGAAGATCCCCTGGAGGAGGGCTTGGCAACCACTCCAGTATTCTTGCCTGGAAAATCCATGGACAGAGGAGCCTGGCAGGCTACAGTCCATGGGGTCACAGTCAGATACACCTGAAGCAACTTAGCCAACACGTGAAAATATCAACAGCAAAGGGGTTAAAGGAAAAGAAATCGTGGAAAGAAAAGAAGAGAGAACTATTAAGAAATGGTTATCCCTGTGGGACAGCCCTCCTGATCCCCCAGGCCTAAGCAGAGAACCCTGGTCCCTATGGGAACAAGAAAGCAGGAGAGCTATGGAGATATATTATGGGCAAGATACCCCTTTCTTCCCCCTACCCACAGACTCATAGAACTTTGAGAAAATTACCTAAACTCTCCAGTAAAAAACCATGTGAGCTTTCACAGCGGCTTGGTGTGGTTTCAACTGAGAGTAAGTGAGTCACTAACTCCCTCATCATGATCATGTGAGGGCATCAGCAACCCCTCACTACGGACTGCTTGGCAGTGAGGAAAATCCATTCAGGCCCTTGCTTTCCCAGTCCATTTCTTATTTGTATCTACCTGGCAACCATGTTAGAGCTCTTTGACCAGCTCCTTGCCTGGACCTAGTAGATTAATTCCCCCAACATTGCATTTTTTCCTGCAAATTAATTTATCAACTATTCTAAATATAAGCTCCTTGAAGATGGAGTGTTTGATCTGTCTTGTTCACTGCTGTACCCTGAGCATCTGGAATAACGCCTGGCACCTAGTAATATATTAGAAAATATTTTCTGGGTTAATTAATAAATTTCATTAGAAATTAAACCTTTCTTCCCACAACTTCTCCCCTAGCATCAGCAGTCATCCTTCAGCCAGAAGGTCCCCATCTACTTGCTATGGTAAATCCAGAGCCACCTCAAGAATTCAAAGGTCATATTTATATTTTTAAAGAGAATCAACCCTCAAATGAGCAATTTTGTTTTCTTATATGTTTTTAAACACCTAAAACTTCATATTCACATACCTCACAAACATATAATGTCAGTTTCCTTTATTTAATTTTTTGGGGGGTTTCTTAGTCTCCAAATTTGGGGGGATAGAAAAGAATGTTTTGAGAGGAAAAAAAAAAACATTCTTAGCTCTCTGTGTAAACTCATAGAGCATGTTCCAGTGTATTTGATGGCACATATTTTGAAATGTATCAAACCAGTCAATTCCAAAGGAAATCTACCCTGAATATTCATTGGAATGACTGATACTAAAACTGAAGTTTCAACACTTTGGCCACCTGATGCAAAGAGCCAACTCATTGGAGAAGACCCTGAACAACTACTGATGAGAAAAATCAGAAGACTAACAGAAGAGATCTTCTACAGCTAAAGAAGGAACCACAATGAAATAGGAGGAGGAACAGACATGGTATAGTCACACCCATAGTCCCAGGTGGGCAACCCACAAGCAGGAGGATAATTATAATTGCAGAGGTTCTCCTCAAGAAGAGACTTAGACCCACCTCAGGCTTTCCAGCCCAGGGGTCCTGCATCAGGAAAATTAGGCCCCAAAACATCTGGCTTTGAAGGCCAGCAGGGCTTACTTTCAGGAAAACTAGGAGGCTCTTGTGGTAGAGGACTGTGATATTGGTAGATGTGATTTTGGAGTCCTTCTTCTAGCTTATTAGCACTGGGACCTGGCCCTGCCCCTCAGCCTTTCAGCACCAGCACTGAAAGGCAACTAGCCAGGCAGAGGCACAGTCCCGCCCACCAGCAGGCCTGCTGCCTTAGGACTCCACTGAGTCCTAAGGCCATCCTAGGTCCCAGTCCTGTCCATCAGAGGGCCAGGACCCAGCCCCACTCACCAGTGTGCAGCACTAGCCCTGGGCCACCCAGGGCCCTGCAGTCAGAGGCCCTGGGAACTGTTTCTACCCACCAATGGGCTAGCACTAGCCTTGGGACCAACCTCACTCCCCAGTGGGTAGCACCAGGACCCCTTGGGCACTGGCCCAGTCCACTAACAGGCCAAAACAACAATCCAGGACCCCAGGGCCCAGTAGTCAAAGAATTTGGGACCCATATCTGTCCACCAGTGAGCCATCCCCAGCCCTAGAACCCAGCCTCACCCACCAGTGGGCGGGAACTAGCCCTGGGCTCCCCTGCGGCCCAGCCCTGCCCAGCAACAGGTCAGCACAAGCCCGGAGACTCCATGGGCCCTGATCTTGCCCCCCAACAAAGCAACCCCAGCTCTGGGACACCTTGGGCCCTTCATCCATCTGACACAGGATCTAGCCCTACTCACCCACGTGCCAACATCAGCTTTGAGATCCCCAAGACCCCACAGCTGGCCACGTCAGGAACTGACTCTGCCCATCAGCAGGCTGATACTAGACATAAGTGGCTGCACAGCTCTGCAACCACCCACTCCAAAACCCAGCTCTGCCCACCAATGGGCCAGCACTAGTCCTGGGACACACATCCCTGGGACATACATCTCAGGGCCCTGCAGCCAGCAGACTCATGACCGAGCCCTGCCTCAGAAGCCAGCAGCCTTCACACAAGGCAGGGCCCAACAACCAACCAGACCAGGGGCCAGCCATGCCTACCAGACTGCTCACAACAGTCAGCTCTCCACGGCAGAATAACCCATGCAACCCAAATAGAGCAGACCACTAGAGCACAGAGCTCTGATGACCAGAAGAGAGTGTACTGCTGGGATGCATAACATATCTCCTACAAAGAGCCACTTACCCAAGGTCAGGATACATAGAAATAAAAGGGAAAAACTAGGCAAAATGAGGTAATAGAGTGTGTCCAAAACAAAGGAACAAGATAAAACACCAAAAGAATAACTAAATTAAGCAGGATAGGCAATCTACCCAAAAAAGTGTTCAAGGTAATGATCTGTAAAGATGCTCAGAGAACACAGTGAGAAATTACAAGTTATAAACAAAGATAAAATATAAAGAAGGACCAAACAGAAATGAAGAATATCATAACTGAAATGAAAAATACACTAGACGGATTTAGTAGTGATACAGAGATGATACAGAAATGATGATACAGAGAAACTGTCAGCTGGAAGGCAGAGTTGGGGAAATCACTCAAGCCAAATGAAAAACAAATTTTTTTAATAACAAGAAATGAGGACAGTATAAGAGACTTCCAGGACAACATCAAGCATATTGACATTCACATTAGAAGAGTGCCCAGAAGAAGAGAAAGAAAGGGGCAAGTAGCCTTTCTGAAGACATAATAGCTGACAGTTTTCCTAACCTCAGAAAGGAAATAGGCATCCAGGTCCAGGAAGCAGAGAGTCCCAAACAAGACCAGCCCAAAGAGGATCACACCAAGACATACTGTAATTAACAGAGCAAAAAAATAAAAATAGAGAATATTAATAGCAACCAGGGAAAAGCAGCAAGTTACATAGAGGGGAACTCCCATAAGGCTATCAGCTGACTTTTCAGCAGAAACTGCGCAGGCCAAAAGGGAGTGGCATGACACACTTGAAGTATGAAAGGGAAAAACCTACAATCAAATTCTACCTGGCAAGACTTTCATTCAGATTTTACAGAGAGATCCAAAGTTTTACAGACAAGCAAAAGCTAAACCCCAGCTTTGCTTGCTATCTCCTTTATAAGAAATGATAAAGGGATTTCTCTAGTCAAAAAATAAAAGGCCACAACTAGAAACAGGAAAATTATGAAAAGTCTCGTTGGTAAAGGCAAATATACAATAAAAGTAGTAAATCAATCATGTATATAGCTAAGGCAAAGGTCAAAAGACAAAAGAAGCAAAATCTAGATCTACAATAAGTAGTTAAGGGATACACAAAAGAACATAAAATATTATATCAGAAACAGTAAACTTGGGATGGGGAGTAAAAATGCAGAGTTGTTAAAATGTGTTTGAACCTAACAGATCAGCAGCTTTAAAATATCACATGTATATACAGATTAACTATAACATTTTTGCACAGTGACATTGTAATGGGACTTACCACAGTGCCCATTTTTGAATGGACAGAAATATCAAATCACCATGTTGTACAACAGAAACTAACATAATGCTATAGGTCAATTATACTTTTAAAACAAACTCATAGAAAGAGACATCAGATTTATGGTTACCAGAAGCAGGGAGTAGAGGGAGGAGAAATTAGGTGAAGGTGGTCAAAAGAGGCAAGCTTCCAGACATAAGATAAAGAAGTACTGGGGATTTAAAAAAAAAAAAGTACCAGGGATGAAATGTTCAGCACTGCTGTATGTTATATATGAGTTGTTAGAGTAAATCTTAATTTTTTGTAATTTCTTTAACTTTGTATCTATATGAGGTAATGGTTGTTCACTAAACTCATTATGATAATCATTTCATGATGTATGTAAAGCTACAGTGTTATATGCCAATTATATCTCAATAAAACTGGAAGAAGAAAAAATCTGAAGCTCTAAATAAATAGTTTTTGCTGCTGTCATTCCACATTCCAGGTTTTAACAGTGACACAGAAATACATTGGCTTTGGAGCCCACGGTGGAGCCCACTGAGCTTAGCCACTAGGTGCTTGACCTTGAACACATCATGGCAGGATCCTGACCCCAAGGTACAAGAATGCAAAATGATGCAACAATATGCACCTTACAAAGTGACTTGTGTGAAGATAAAAGATAATATATATGAAGCAGAGAGATGTCTGTTGCTAAAAAAAGATTGGGGAGAACAAGATGGCGGAGGAGTAGGTTAGACATGGAATACATCTCTTTCCACGGATACATCAGGAATACACCTTCAGACACAGAAAAGCATGCAAAACACCAGCTGAGAGCAGAAAGGAGGACCTGACCAGTGGAAAAGAATATATAGAACCACACAAAACTCTGTAGGACAAAGGAACTAGGGGGAAAAACAGGAGTATTAGTAGGACTGGACCTACCCTCAGTGGGTGGGAAAACTGAAGCAGAGGTCTGATCCCCACAGTGGGGCAATTGTCTGAGTCAGAGGAGAAACATTTAAGGCTGAGAGTGAAACAGCTGATCTGTGGCAGTCTGAATGGAATGAGAATCAGACAGTCCTTGCCACAGACATACATAAGCCGGGCAGGAACTCAGGTCTCCTGGAAGGGGCAGCAGCTAGGAGCTGGAGTTTAGGGATTATGGAGCAATCCCAGTGTGAGGGCTGCTGTTGACTGCAGAGAGACAGATCGAGGCGATGTGAGGGAGGAGATCATGGTGGGAAATGCCTGTGGAAGAAAGCCAGGCAGCCATGAAAGCAAGGCGATACCGCTGAGTCACTCATATGGGCTGAAGCCATCACCATACCCTCTCTCTCCCCACACACCAGGGTCAGCAACTGAACAATAGAGAGGCTGCCCCACCAAACGCCTGATGCACTGAACTACAGAGTAGGACCCCATGCAGGGTGCCCCTTTAAGTGTCCGATGCACTGATCTACAGAGTAGGACTCCAGTCAGGGAGCCCCTCTATGTGACTGACGTGCCGAACAACAGAGAAGGACCTCATGCAAGGGGGCCCTCTAAGTATCTGGATGGGCAGAGCTACAGAGAAAGACTGGACAAAGAGGCCTTCTGCTCCCCAGCTACATGAGACTTGAAAAAAGACTCTGATAGGGCCATAACTCCTGCTGTGGAGGCAATTTGTGTCCCTGAACACTTGGCGCCACTAGGGACCCTGCAAGTCAAGCAGCTGCACCGCCTTCATGCTCAGTTCTCACTGAGGCAGAGCTGCCACAGCAAAAAAAAAAAAAAAGTCTTGTATTTATGCGTGCAGGGTTGCTTTGGTCCTGTCTGACTCTTTGCAACCCTGTGGACGATCCACATATAGACATGAAAGTAAAACCATAATTGAAACACACGGACAGTGTGGCTAAGGAAGAAGACCCAAAGCCTTTCCACCAGCTGTACAAGTTGCAGATTAAATCCACATGATCAACTAAGCAGACTGTGTCTGTGGAATATATAAATGGCCATTGAGAACTCCCACAAAAGAAAACGCACTAGCTCTGATAGCTGTGGACATTGGAGGCAAGAACACACATGAGCAGGACCAGATTAGAATCTGAGCAGCCCCCACAGCAGGCCCAGAGATCAGTACAGTGTTAGGGGGCATCCCAGGGAGGTAAGGTGGACTGTAATTGACAGCACAGGAAAGGACTCTGACAGCAGAGACTCAAGAAAAACATTTATTATTCTTATTTTTTGACTTGTTCTGTAGATTCTTCTGGATTTTTTTCTTTTTTCTTTTTTTCTTTTCCCTCCCTCTGTTGTAGATGTCAATTTTATTGGCACTAAGAAATCCAATTAAGCTTTGGAGCTTTTTTTTTTTCTTTTTCCTCACATTTTTTATTGTTGTCATAAATCTCTGCCTCTAAATTGGGCTTTTGCAGTTCTGTGGAATTTTCCTTTTTCTTCTATTTTCTCTTTTCTGAATTTTAATTTTTAATTTTTTAAACCTATTATTATTTTTTCTACATTTATTCCTTTGTTTGCTTTCCTACTGTTCTTTTCCCCTTCCAGTTAATCCCTAATGTATATAAATCTTCTTTATCTACCTCTATTTAACTTTGCATATCTATTCTTTCTTTTCCTTCCCTCCTTTCCTCTCAACATATTTGTTAGTTTTGTTTTCATTGCTTTATTCCCCACTTGGCACCTTGCTTTAGTTTGGTTTTCCAGTTTGTGCTTGTTAGTTTTGTTCTTAACTGGTAAATATAATTTTTTTATTTCTTTTGTTCACTGAATCAATCTATCGTACTTAAATTTTGTTGGTCTGTTTTGATTTTGCTCGTGTGTGTATATGTGTATATTCCATTATTTTAATTATTATTTGCCTGAGCTTCTAACTGCCATTTGTCTGGGGTTCATCTTTGGTTTCTCATTTTTGGATATTTGTTTTACTCTCCCTTAAGGCTATAACAAACCACTTGTGGAATTTTCATTCCTAACCAGAGATCAAACCCTGAGCCTTTGGAGTGGGAGCACTGACTCCAAGACCCTCGACTACCAGAGAACTAACCCTAGGGAGTATCAAATAGTGAGAACTCACACAAAGGAAACCACTTGAATACAAGACCCAGCATCACCCAACCACCAGTAGCACCCTGTGCAGGATGCCTCATCTAAACCACAAAGAAAACAAAAATATAAACCCAATCATGAGCAGACAGGAGTACCACCTCACTCAGCCTTGCCCATCAGAGGAAAAACAAACAAAAAACTCAGCACAAAGCTCACCCTATAGGAAGCTTATACAAACCACTGGACCAACATTAGGGGGGCAGAAACCAAAAGGAAGAAGGAATTCAACCTTTTTCAAGGAAAGAATTCAACTTTCCTTGAAGCCTGGGAAAAGGAGACCTCAAACACAGTAACTTAAAGGAAAAAAATAAATAAATAAAAGGCAGAGAAATACTGCACAAATGAAGAAACAAACTAGAAACACAGAAGTCAAAATAAATGAAGAGGAAATTGGAAAATTACCTGAAAAAGGAATTCAGAATAATGATAGTAAAGATGATCAAAAACCTTGAGAACAAAATGGAGAAAAATGCAAAATTCAATTAACAAATAACCTGAAGAATTAAAGAATAAGCATATAGAGAAATACAACACAATTACTGAAATCAAAAATACTCTAGAAGGAATCAATAGCAGAATATCTGAAGCAGAAGAACAAATCAGTGAGCTGGAAGATGAAATGGTGGAAATAACTTCTGAAGAGCAGAATAAAGTAAAAAGAATGAAAAGAGCTGAGGACAGTCTCAGAGACCTCTGGGACCATATCAAACATACCAACATTTGAATTATAGAGGTCCCAAACGAAGAGAAAAAGAAAGGGTATGAGAAGTTTTTTAAAGAGATTACAGTTGAAAATTTCCCCAACACAGAAAAGGAAATAGCCAATCAACTCCAAGAGGCACAAAGAGTCCCAAGGAGAAACATGCCAAGACGCATACTAATCAAACTAACAAAGATGAAACACAAAGAAAGAATATTAAAAACAGCAAGGGAGAAGCAACAAGTAACATACAGGGGAAACCCCATATGCTTAACAGCTGATCTTTCAGCAGAAGCTATGCAGGCCAAAATGGAATAGCAGGATACATTTAAAGTACTGAAAGGGGAAAATCTACAACCAAGATTACTGTCCCCAGCAAGGATCTCATTCAAAATTGATGGAGAAATAAAAAGCTTTTCAGGCAAGCAAAAGTTAAGAGAATTCAGCACCACCAAACCAGCTTTACAACAAATGTTAAACAGACTTGTATAGTCAAGAAATACAACAGAAGAAAAAAGATCTACAAAATCAACCCCAAACAAGTAAAAAATGGCAATAGGAACACATATATCAATAACTACTTTAAATGTAAATGGATTAAATGCTCCAACCAAAAGACACAGACTGGCTGAATGTATACAAAAACAAGACCCATATATATGCTGTCTACAAGAAACCCACTTCAGACCTCAACACAAATATAGATTGAAAGTCAGAGGTTGGAAAAATATATTCCATGCAAAAAGGAAGTATAAGAAAGCTGGAGTAGCAATCCTCATATCAGACAAAATAGACCTTAAAATAAAGACGATTACAAGAGATAAGGAAGGACACTACATAATGATCAAGGGATCAATCCAAGAGGAAGACATAGCAACTGTAAATATCTATGCACCCAACATAGGAGCACCTCAATACATAAGATGAACACTAACAGACATAAAAGGAGCAATTGGCAGTAAACAATAATAGTAGGAGACTTTAACATCCCACTCACACCAATGGACATAACATCAAAACAGAAAATTAATAAGGAAACACAAGTCTTAAATGATACTTTAGATGAAATGGATCTCATTGATATCTTCAGGACATTCCATCCAAACATAGAAGAATACACCTTCTTCTCAAGTGAACATAGAACATTCTCCAGGATGGGCCACATCTTGGGTCACAAATCAAACCTAAGTAAATTTAAGAGAATTGAAATTGTATCAAGCATCTTCTCCAACCACAGTGCTATGAGACTAGATATCAATTACAAAAAAAAAAAAACTGTAAGAAACACAAACACATGGAAATTAAGTAATACATTTCTAAATAACCAACGTGTTAGTGAAGAAATCAAAAGGGAAATAAAAAATTTTCTAGAAACAAATGACAATGAAAACATGACAACTCAAAACCTATGGGATGCAGCAAAAGCAGTTCTAAGAGGGAAGTTTATAGCAATACAATCCTACCTCAAGAAACAAGAAAAACATTGACTAGACAACCTAACTTTATACCTAAAGCAACTGGAAAAAGGAGGGGAAAAAATTAGTAGAAGGAAATAAATCATAAAGATCCAAGCAGATATAAATGAAAAAGAAATGAAATAAACAATAGTAAAGATTCATAAAAGATTAATAAAACTAAAAGCTCATTCTTTGAGAAGATGAACAAAATTGACAAACCCATAGCCAGACTCAAGAAAAGAGAGAGAAGAATCAAATCAATAAAATTAGAAATGAAAAAGGAGAGGTTACAACAGACAAGGCACAAATACAAAGGATTATAAGAGACTATTCGGAGAAGGCAATGGCACTCCACTCCAGTACTCTTGCCTGGAAAATCCCATGGACGGAGGAGCCTGGTAGGCTGCAGTCCATGGAGTTGCAAAGAGTTGGACACTACTGAGCGACTTCACTTTCACTTTTCACTTTCCTGCATTGGAGAAGGAAATGGCAACCCACTCCAGTATTCTTGCCTGGAGAATCCCAGGGACAGGGAAGCCTGGCGGGCTGCCGTCTATGGGGTCACACAGAGTCGGACACGACTGAAGCAACTTAGCAGCAACAGCAGCAGCATTAAGAGACTATTATGAACAACTATACGGCAATAAAATAGATAACCTGAAAGAAATGCACAGATTCTTAGAAAAGTTCAATCTTCCAAGGCTGAACCAGGAAGAAACAGAAATTATGAACAACTCAGTTATAAGCACTGATGAAGCTGTGATCCAAAAATCTCCCAAAAAACAAAAGCCCAGGACCAGATGGCTTCACAGGAGAATTCTAGCAAACATTTAGAGAAGAGATAATGCCTATCCTTCTAAAACTCTTTCAAAAAATTTCAGAAGAAGGACCACTTTCAAACTCATTATACAAGGTCACCATCACCCTGATACCAAAACCAGACGAAGACAACACAAAAAAAGAAAACTATAGGCCAATATCACTGGTGAACATAGATGTAAAAATCCTCAACAAAATTTTAGCAAACAGAATTCAACAACACATCAAAAAGCTTATATGCCATGATCAAATTGGGCTTATTTCAGGGATGCAAGGATTCTTCAATATACAGAAATCAATCAATGTGATACACCATATTAACAAATTGAAAGATAAAACCCACGTAATTGTCTCAATAGATGCAGAAAAAGCCTTTGCAAAATTCAGCACCTATTTATGAATAAAACTCTTCCAAAAATGGGCATAGAAGGAGCCTACCTCAACATAGTAAACACCATATATAAGCCTACAGCAAACATTATTCTCAATGGTGAAGAACTGGCATTCACCCTAAGATCAGGAACAAGACAAGGGTGTCCACTTTTGCCACTATTATTCAACATAGTTCTGGAAGTCCTAGCTACAGCAATCAGATAAGAAAAAGAAATCAAAGGAACTCAGATTGGAAAAGAAGAAGTAAAGTTCTCACTGTTTGCAGATGACATGATACTGTACATAGAAAACCCTAAAGATATTATCAGAAAATTACTAGACCTAATGAGTGAATTTAGCAAAGTTGTAGGATACAAAATCATTACACAGAAACCACTTGCATTTTGGTATAGTACTGATGAAAAATCAGAAAAAGAAATTAAGGAATCAATCCCATCTACCATTGCAACAAAAAGAATTTAAAATCTAGGAATAAACTTATCTAAAGAGACAAACCTAGATAGCATATTCAAAAGCAGAGACATTACTTTGCCAAAAAAAGGTCCATCTAGTCAAGGCTATGCTTTTTCCAGTAGTCATGTATGGATGTGAGAGTTGGACTGTGAAGACAGCTGAGCCCTGAAGAATTGATGCTTTTGAACTGTGGTGTTGGAGAAGACTCTTGAGAGTCCCTTGGACTGCAAGGAGATCCAACCAGTCCATTCTGAAGGAGATCAGCCCTGGGATTTCTTTGAAAGGAATGATGCTAAAGCTGAAACTCCAGTACTTTGGCCACCTCATGTGAAGAGTTGACTCATTGGAAAAGACCCTGATGCTGGGAGGGATTGGGGGCAGGAGGAGAAGGGGATGACAGAGGATGAGATGGCTGGATGGATGTGAGTTTGAGTGAACTCTGGGAGTTGGTGATGGACAGGGAGGCCTGGCATGCTGCGATTCATGGGGTCATAAAGAGTCGGACACAACTCAGCGACTGAACTGAACTGAACTGAAAGAGACAAAAGAACTGTACACAGAAAATTATAAGACATCAGTGAAAGAAATCAAAGGTGACGTAAACAGATGGAGAGATATTCCATGTTTCTGGGCAAGAAGACTCAATGTTGTGAAAATGACTACACTACCAAATGCAAAAAGAAAAAGAAATGCAAAAAAGCAAAATGGCTGTCTGAGGAGGCCTTACAAATAGCTCTGAAAAGAAGGGAAGCGAAAAGCAAGGGAAAAAAGGAAAGATACACCCATTTGAATGCAGAGTTCGAAAGAATAGCAAGGAGAGATAAGAAAGCCTTCCTCAATGATCAAAGCAAAGAAATAGAGGAAAACAATAGAATGGAAAACACTAGAGATATCTTCAAGATAATTAGATATACCAAGGAAACATTTCATGCAAAGATGGGCTCAATAAAGGACAGAAGTGGTAGGAATCTAACAGAAGCAGAAGATATTAAAAAGAGGTGGCAAGAATACATAGAAGAACTCTACAAAAAAAAGATCTTCATGACCCAGAATATCACGATGGTGTGATCACTCACCTAGAGCCAGACATCCTGGAATGTGAAGTCAAGTGGGCCTTAGGAAGTATCACTATGAAC
>NW_011494740.1:3842846-3844011 GCF_000754665.1 Bison bison bison | reverse complement strand
GGAACTCCAGTTGAGCTATTTCAAATCCTAAAAGATGATGCTGTGAAAGTGCTGCACTCAGTATGCCAGCAAATTTGGAAAACTCAGCAGTGGCCACAGGACTGGAAAAGGTCAGCTTTCATTCCACTCCCAAAGAAAGGCAATGCCAAAGAATGCTCAAACTACCACACAATTGCACTCATCTCACATGCTAGTAAAGTAATGCTCAAAATTCTCCAAGCCAGGCTTCAGCAATGCATGAACTGTGACCTTCCAGATGTTCAAGCTGGTTTTAGAAAAGGCAGAGGAATCAGAGATCAAATTGCCAACATCCGCTGGATCATTGAAAAAGCAAGAGAGTGCCAGAAAAACATCTATTTCTGCTTTATTGACTATGCCAAAGCCTTTGATTGTGTAGATCACAATAAACTGGAAAATTCTTAAAGAGATGGGAATACCAGGCCACCTGACCTGCCTCTTGAGAAACCTGTATGCAGGTCAGGAAGCAACAGTTAAAACTGGACATGGAACAACAGACTGATTCCAAATAGGAAAAGGAGTACGTCAAGGCTGCATATTGTCACCCTGCTTATTTAACTTATATGCAGAGTACATCATGAGAAACACTGGGCTGGAAGAAGCACAGCTGAAATCAAGATTGCCAGGAGAGATATCAATAACCTCAGATATGCAGATAACACCACCCTTATGGCAGAAAGTGAAGAAGAACCAAAGAGCCTTTTGATGAAAGTGAAAGAGGAGAGTGGAAAAAGTTGGCTTAAAGCTCAACATTCAGAAAACTATGATCATGGCATACGGTCCCACCACTTCATGGCAAATAGATGGGGAAACAGTGGAAACAGTGGCTGACTTCATTTTTCTGGGCTCCAAAATCACTGTAGATGGTGATTGCAGCCATGAAACTAAACAAACTTATTCCTTGGAAGGAAAGTTATGACCAAACTAGACAGCATATTGAAAAGCAGAGACATTACTTTGCCAACAAAGGTCTGTCTAATCAAGGCTATGGTGTTTCCAGTAGTCATGTATGGATGTGACACTTGGACTATAAAGAAAGCTGAGCACTGAAGAATTGATGCTTTTGAACTGTGGTGTTGGAGAAGACTCTTGAGAGTCTCTTGGACTGCAAGGAGATCCAACCAGTCCATCCTAAAGGAGATCAGTC
>NW_011494740.1:3839115-3841813 GCF_000754665.1 Bison bison bison | reverse complement strand
AAAGAAACTATAAGCAAGGTGAAAAGACAACCCTCAGAATGGGAGAAAATAATAGCAAATGAAACAACTGACAAAGGATTAATTTCCAAAATATACAAGGAGTTCATACAACTCAATGCCAGAAAAACAAACAACCCAAATAAAAAAGTGGGGAAAAGACCTAAACAGACATTTCTCAAAGACATGCATATGGCTAACAAACACATGAAAAGATGCTCAACATCGCTCATTATTAGAGAGATGCAAATCAAAACTACAATGAGATATCACCTCACACCAGTCAGAATGGCCTCATAAAAGTATAAACAATAAATTCTGGAGAAGGTGTGGAGCAAAGAGAACACTTTCACACTCTTGATGGGAATGTAAATTGATACAGCCACTATGGAAGATGGTATGGAGATTCCTTAAAAAACTAGGAATAAAACCACCATATGACCCAGAAATGCCACTCCTAGGTATATATCCTGAGAAAACCAAAATTTAAAGAGACACATGTATCCCATTGCTCATTGCAGCACTGTTTACAATAGCTAGAACATGGAAGCAACCTAGATGTCCATTGACAGATGAATGGATAAAGAAGTTGTGGTACATATACACAATGGAATATTACTCAGCCATAAAAAGGAATGCATCTGAGTCAGTTCTAATGAAGTGGATGAACTTAGAACCTATTATACAGAGTGAAGTGAGTCAGAAAGAGAAAGATAAATGCCATATTCTAACACATATATACAGAATCCAGAAAAATGGTACTGAAGAATTTATTTACAGGGCAACAGTGGAGAAACAGACATAGAGAATAGACTTACGAACTAGCGGAGAGGGGAGAAGAGGGTGAGATATATGGAAAGAGTAGCATGGAAATTTACATTACCATATGTAAAATAGATAGCCAATGGGAATTTTCTGTGTGGCTCCAGAAACTCAAACAGGGGCTCTGTATCAACCTAGAGGGGTGGGATTGGGAAGGAGATGGGAGGAAGTTTCAAAAGTTTCAGTATACCTATGGCTGATTCATGTTGAGGTTTGACAGAAAACAGCAAAATTCTATAGAGCAATTATTCTTCAATAAAAAGTTAATTTAAAAAGATACATATGAAGCAAATGAGGCAAATCTGGTAAAGAGTGGGTGCTCAATAAATTATAGCTATTTTTCAATATTTCTACTATTACTTAAGAGGTTATTTGTGTCCTATTGAACTGTGTCTTCGATTAAATTAAGAAGCCACAAGACGATATTGATGTCTTTATGGCCTGAATAGTAGAAATAATCTTGGCTTCTTTTTTCATTTTACCAAACTAGAGAGGTTTTTGCCCAAGTCTCCCTATCATGTCTCTTGGCTTTCTGTCTACTAACCATATTTCAGGTATAGTTTACCTGAGATGGAAATAATTGTGCTTTCTTGTTTGGTAGAGCTCTTTTTTAAAATATATAAGTAATTAACATACATACAGACATTTAAAAGCTGACAATCTGAAAATAAAATAAATACCAAAGGACAAAGCTTTTAGTACCTTTTCCTTAATATTTAGTTGATAGTTTATTTAAACACAAATATTGATAACTCTCTTGACTTTCATTAGCTTAAGTCCCTTCCTGGGAACTGTAACCAAATCAAGGATCTAGGACTTCCAGTCCCCTTATATCTTTTTGATGGTAGTTCTTCTTATCAGTATCTAGTTTTCCTCCACTAGTAACCTGAAGAGTAGACTTTAATTCCTTTATCCCTCTCTTTCTTCTATGCTCACAACTTCCCCACATTTCTGCACTAGTTACAGTCTAGGGACCAAAACCTTAGGGGATGCTCTGAATCCTTAGAGAAGTCTTGTCTCTCCAATTAACTGCTAGTCACATCACTGCTCTGGAATTCAGAGCCCTCATCTCCAGAACTATGTGGCCTTGAATTTATTGATGCTCAGAGAATCTGTGACTCCATGATTCCTAACATGGCAAGTGTCATGTATAAATGAAGGTCAAAATGGTCAACTTTAAAATTAGCAATAATAATAACAATAATATGGGAAGACAAAGTCAGTAAAACTCAGCCTTTTGCAATTGACAATCAAAATATAACAGAAATATCTGACAACCTCAGTTGCTCCAATTTCTTGGAACCTAATCAGAAAACAAGTATTTTAAGTCTCTTTACATGTCTTAAGTGTCTTCACATGTATATTTTAAGTGTCTTTAATGAGTTTCTTTCCTCAATTTTTGATTCAAGTGTCTATATGCATTGTCTTTCTTAAATTGTAAATTCTGCTAGGAATCAGTTTGGTTCAGTTGCTCAGTGTGTCTGACTCTTTGAGACCCCATGAACCACAGCATGACAGGCCTCCTTGTCCATCACCAGCTCCCAGAGTTTACCCAAACTCATTTCCATTGAGTCGGTGATGCCATCCAACCATCTCATCCTCTGTCGTCCACTTCTCCTCCTGCCCTCAATCTGTCTGAGCATCAGAGTCTTTTCAAATGAGTCAGCTCTTTGCATCAGGTGGCCAAGGGATTGGAGTTTCAGCTTCAACATCAGTCCTTCCAATGAACACTCAGAACTGATCTCCTTTAGGACGGACTGGTTGGATCTTGCAGTCCAAGGGACTCTCAAGAGTCTTCTCCAACACCACAGTTCAAAAGCATCAATTCTCAGTGCTCAGCTTTCTTTATAGTCCAAGTGTCACATCCATACATGACTAC
>NW_011494740.1:3834667-3835916 GCF_000754665.1 Bison bison bison | reverse complement strand
TCTCCCTCTGCAACAGAGTCCATAAGACTGTTCTATACATCAGTGTCTCTTTTGTTGTCTCGTACACAGGGTTATTGTTACCATCTTTCTAAATTCCATATATATGCGTTAGTATACTGTATTGGTGTTTTTCTTTCTGGCTTACTTCACTCTGTATAATAGGCTCCAGTTTCATCCACCTCATTAGAACTGATTCAAATGTATTTTAATGGCTGAGTAATACTCCATTGTGTATATGTACCACAGCTTTCTTATCCATTCATCTGCTGATGGACATCTAGGTTGCTTCCATGTCCTGGCTATTATAAACAGTGCTGCGATGAACATTGGGGTACACGTGTCTCTTTCCCTTCTGGTTTCCTCAGTGTGTATGCCCAGCAGTGGGATTGCTGGATCATAAGGCAGTTCTAGTTCCAGTTTTTTAAGGAATCTCCACACTGTTCTCCATAGTGGCTATACTAGTTTGCATTCCCACCAACAGTGTAAGAGGGTTCCCTTTTCTCCACACCCTCTCCAGCATTTATTGCTTTAGACTTTTGGATCGCAGCCATTCTGACTGGTGTGAAATGGTACCTCATAGTCGTCTTGATTTGCATTTCTCTGATAATGAGTGATGTTGAGCATATTTTCATGTGTTTGTTAGCCATCTGTATGTCTTCTTTGGAAATATGTCTATTTAGTTCTTTGGCCCATTTTTTGATTGGGTCATTTATTTTTCTGGAGTTGAGCTGTAGGAGTTGCTTGTATATTTTTGAGATTAGTTGTTTGTCAGTTGCTTCATTTGCTATTATTTTCTCCCATTCTGAAGGCTGCCTTTTGACCTTGCTAATAGTTTCCTTTGATGTGCAGAAGCTTTTAAGTTTAATTAGGTCCCATTTGTTTATTTTTGCTTTTATTTTCAATATTCTGGGAGGTGTGTCATAGAGGATCCTGCTGTGACGTATGTCAGAGAGTGTTTTGCCTATGTTCTCCTCTAGGAGTTTTATAGTTTCTGATCTTATGTTTAGATCTTTAATCCATTTTAAGTTTATTTTTGTGTATGGTGTTAGGAAATGTTCTAGTTTCATTCTTTTACAAGTGGTTGACCAGATTTCCCAGCACCACTTGTTAAAGAGATTGTCTTTAATCCATTGTATATTCTTGCCTCCTTTGTCAAAGATAAGGTGTCCATATGTGCATGGATTTATCTCTGGGCTTTCTATTTTGTTCCATTGATCTATATTTCTGTCTTGTGCCAGTACCATACTGT
>NW_011494740.1:3829288-3832686 GCF_000754665.1 Bison bison bison | reverse complement strand
CCTCCATATGTTGGGATTTTTAATAGTTTTTCTCCTGTAATTGAGATCTAATCTTACTGCATTGTGGTCAGAAAAGATGCTTGGAATGATTTCAATTTTTTTGAATTTACCAAGGCTAGATTTATGGCCCAGAATGTGATCTATCCTGGAGAAGGCTCCATGTGCACCTGAGAAAAAGGTAAAATTCATTGTTTGGGGATGAAATGTCCTATAGATATCAATTAGGTCTAACTGGTCTATTGTATCATTTAAAGTTTGTGTTTCCTTGTTAATTTTCTGTTTAGTTGATCTATCCATAGGTGTGAGTGGGGTATTAAAGTCTCCCACTATTATTGTGTTATTGTTAATTTCTCCTTTCATACTTGTTAGCATTTGTCTTACATACTGTGGTGCTCCCATGTTGGGTGCATATATATTTATAATTGTTATATCTTCTTCTTGGATTGATCCTTTGATCATTATGTAGTGACCTTCTTTGTCTCTTTTCACAGCCTTTGTTTTAAAGTCTATTTTATCTGATATGAGTATTGCTACTCCTGCTTTCTTTTGGTCCCTATTTGCATGGAAAATCTTTTTCCAGCCCTTCACTTTCAGTCTATATGTGTCCCTTGTTTTGAGAAGGGTCTCCTGTAGACAACATGTGTAGGGGTCTTGTTTTTGTATCCATTCAGCCAGTCTTTGTCTTTTGGTTGGGGCATTCAACCCATTTACATTTAAGGTAATTACTGATAAGTATGATCCCATTGCCATTTACTTTATTGTTTTGGGTTCAAATTTATATACCATTTTTGTATTTCCTGTCTAGAGAATATCCTTTAGTATTTGTTGGAGAGCTGGTTTGGTGGTGCAGAATTCTCTCAGCTTTTGCTTGTCTGAAAAGCTTTTGATTTCTCCTTCATACTTGAATGAGATCCTTGCTGGGTACAATAATCTGGGCTGTAAGTTATTTTCCTTCATCATTGTAAGTATGTCTTGCCATTCCCTCCTGGCTTGAAGAGTTTCTATTGAAAGATCAGCTGTTATCCTTATGGGAATTCCCTTGTGTGTTATTTGTTGTTTTTCCCTTGCTGCTTTTAATATTCGTCCTTTGTGTTTGATCTTTGTTAATTTGATTAATATGTGTCTTGGGGCGTTTTGCCTTGGGTTTATCCTGTTTGGGACTCTCTGGGTTTCTTGGACTTGAGTGATTATTTCCTTCCCCATTTTAGGGAAGTTTTCCACTATTATCTCCTCAAGTATTTTCTCATGGTCTTTCTTTTTGTCTTCTTCTTCTGGGACCCCTATGATTCGAATGTTGTAGCATTTAATATTATCCTGGAGGTCTCTGGAATTGTCCTCATTTCTTTTAATTCGTTTTCTTTTATCCTCTCTGATTCATTTATTTCTACCATTCTATCTTCTAATTCACTAATCCAATCTTCTGCCTCTGTTATTCTACTATTTGTTGCCTCCAGAGTGTTTTTAATTTCATTTATTGCATTATTCTTTATATATTGACTCTTTTTTATTTCTTCTAGGTCCTTGTTAAACCTTTCTTGCATCTTCTCAATCCTTGTCTCCAGGCTATTTATCTGTGTTTCCATTTTGATTTCAAGATTTTGGATCAATTTCACTATCATTATTTGGAATTCTTTATCAGGTAGATTCCCTATCTTTTCCTCTTTTGTTTGGTTTGGTGGGCATTTATCCTGTTCCTTTATCTGCTGGGTATTCCTCTGTCTCTTCAGCTTGTTTAAATTGCTGGTTTTGGGGTGTCCTTTCTGTATTCTGGCAGTTTGTGGAGTTCTCTTTATTGTGGCGTTTCCTCGCTGTGTGTGGGTTTGTACAAGTGGTTTGTCAAGGTTTCCTGGTTAGGGAAGCTTGAGTCCGTGTTCTGGTGGGTGGAGCTGTATTTCTTCTCTCTGGAGTGCAATGAAGTGTCCAGTAATGAGTTATGAGATGTCTATGGTTTTGGGGTGACTTTGGGCAGCTTGTATTTTGAAGCTCAGGGCTGTGTTCCTTTGTTGCTGGAGGATTTGCTTGGTATGTCTTGCCCTGGAACTTGTTGGCCCTTGTGTGGTGTTTGGTTTCAGTGCTGGTATGGAGGCGTTTGATGAGCTCCTGTCAATTAATGTTCCTTGGTGTCAGGAGTTCCCTGGAGTCAGGGTTTGGTTAAGCCTCCTAATTCCAGTTATTGGTCTTATTTTTACAGTAGTTTCAAAACTTCTCCTTCTATACAGCACCATTGATAAAACATCTACGTTAAAGATGAAAAGTTTCTCTACTGTGAGGGTCACTCAGAGAGGTTCACAGCGTTACATGGAGAAGAGAAGAGGGAGGAGGGAGTTAGAAGTGACCCGAATGAGATGAGGTGGAATCAATAGTGGAGAGAGTGGGCTAGCCAGTAATCACTTCCTTATGTGCACTCCACAACTGGACTGCTCAGAGATGTTCACGGAGTTATACAGAGAAGAGAAGAAGGAGGAAGGAGACAGAGGTAGCCAGAAGGATAAAAGGGGGGAATGAAAAGGAGGGAGACAGACCCAGCCAGTTATCAGTTCCCTATGTGTTCTCCACCGTCTGGAATACACAGAAATTCATAGAGTTGGGTAGAGTAGAGAGGGGTTAGGGAGGAGACACAGGCGACCTGGTGGAGAAAAAGGAGAGTCCAAAGGGAGAGAGAGCAGTCAAGCCAGTTATCTCGCTCCCTAGTGAAAAATGCGTACTGAAGATTGGGTTCTTAAAGGTACAAAATCGGTAACAAATACATAAAAGCAAAAATTAAAAGTCTAGAGTAGAGTTTGGAACTTCAAAAATACAGTGTTAAGGAAAAGAAGAAGGAAAGGAAAGAGAGAAAAAATGAACAAACAAAAACAAACAAGGTTGCGAAAATTATAAAGAAAATATAGATACAAAATTGATAACTAATACCAAAAAGCAAAAGTTAAAAATCTAGAGTAGAGTTTGGAATTTCAAAAATACAATGTTAAAAAAAAGAAGAAGAAAAAGAGAGAAAAAAACAAACAAAAACAAACAAAGTTGCAAAAATTATAAAGAAAATACATGTACAAAATTGATATCAAATACCAAAAAGCATAAATTAAAAATCTAGAGTAGAGTTTGGAATTTCAGATATACAATGTTATATAAAAGAAGAAAAGAAAGAAACAGAGGGGGGGGGGGGGAAGCCACAGAAATTATAAAAAAAAAAAACTATAGGTACAAAATTGATAACAAATACCAAAAAGCTAAAATTAAAAATCTAGAGTAGAGTTTGGAATTTCAAAAATACAATGTTAAAGAAAAGAGAAAAAAAAAAACCAGGTCAAAAAATTATAAAAGATATATATATGAAGTTTGCTGAAGAAAAAAAAAATGGGTTTTTTTTTTTTTTTGCAAAGTAATAGGTTACAAAAGTG
>NW_011494740.1:3828407-3828628 GCF_000754665.1 Bison bison bison | reverse complement strand
GCTCACGGCACGTGTAGCCTCCCTGCCCACACTGCTCAGGGTCTAGGTTGCCCCACCGGGAACTATCCGCAGCCAGCCCTGGGCTGCCTGCACCTCCCAGGTCCAAGCCGCACAGGTTCAGGCACTCAGGTAGTCCTCAGAGGCGCAGACTTGGTTGGGCCTGCGTTTTGTGCCCTTCCCAGGTCCGAGCAGCTCAGATGATGAGGTGTTTGGCGAGCGCG
>NW_011494740.1:3827356-3828307 GCF_000754665.1 Bison bison bison | reverse complement strand
ACCGTCCAGACCCCCAAGAAGTTTTAGTTAGCAAAGAAGCCTGCTTACAGTTTTATAGATAATGTCTCTCGGGGGCTGCGATTGCCCCCTTCCGGCTCTGGCTGCCTGTCACCAGAGGGGGAAGGTCTGCAGCCAGCTATCTCTGTTCAATCCTTTGTTCCGTGCGCGGGCCTGGCAGTGTCTTAGATTAGGGATGGCTTTTTGTGTGGTAGATATCCCACAGTCTGGTTTGCTAGCCCAAATTATTTCGCTCAGACAGTGCTCAGGGTATTCAGGCCAGATCCTTACTCTAAGCGATGCAGCCCGCGCCGCGCCTCCCTGCCCAGCCACCACTTGCTAATGGCGTGTGCAGGTGTCTGCGCTGCTTCTCCGCTGGGGGAGTTACTGTAGGGCTCAGAATCTGCGAGTTTTAATTGTTTATTTATTTTTTCTCCCTGTTATGTTGCCCTCTGTGCTTCCAAAGCTCGGCACAGATTCGGCAGTGAGAAGGTTTCCTGGTGTTTGGAAACTTCTCTCTTTTTAAGACTCCCATCCCAGGACGGAACTCCGTCCCTCCCTCTTTTGTCTCTTTTTTTTTGTCTTTTATATTTTTTCCTACCTCCTTTCGAAGACTTGGGTTGCTTTTCTGGGTGCCTGATGTCCTCTACCGGCATTCAGAAGTTGTTTTGTGGAATTTACTCAGCGTTTAAATGCTCTTTTGATGGATTTGTGGGGGAGAAGTGTTCTCCCCGTCCTACTCCTCCACCATCTTGGCTCCTCCCCCTTGCCATCTCTTTTTAATATCTTCTGCTTCTGTTAGGTCCATATCATTTCTGTCCTTCATTGAGCCCATCTTTGCATTAAATGTTTCTTTGGTATTTCTAATTTTCTTGAAGAGATCCCTAGTCTTTCCCATTCTGTTGTTTTCCTCTATTTCTTTGCATTGATCCCTGAGGAAGGCTTTCTTATCTC
>NW_011494740.1:3817027-3827172 GCF_000754665.1 Bison bison bison | reverse complement strand
AGTCATCCATAGTTCATCAGGCACTCTATCTATCAGATCTAGGCCCTTAAATCTATTTCTCACTTCCACTGTATAATCATAAGGGATTTGATTTAGGTCATACCTGAATGGTCTAGTGGTTTTCCCTACTTTCTTCAATTTCAGTCTGAATTTGGCAATAAGGAGTTCATGGTCTGAGCCACAGTCAGCTCCTGGTCTTGTTTTTGCTAACTGTATAGAGCTTCTCCATCTTTGGCTGCAAAGAATATAATCAATCTGATTTCGGTGTTGAACATCTGGTGATGTCCATGTATAGAGTCTTCTCTTGTGTTGTTGGAAGAGGGTGTTTGTTATGACCAGTGCATTTTCTTGGCAAAACTCTATTAGTCTTTGCCCTGCTTCATTCCATATTCCAAGGCCAAATTTGCCTGTTACTCCAGGTGTTTCTTGACTTCATACTTTTGTATTCCAGCCCCCTATAATGAAAAGGACATTTTTGGGGGTGTTAGTTCTAAAAGGTCTTGAAGGTCTTCATAGAACCATTCAACTTCAGTTTCTTCAGTGTTACTGGTTGGGGCATAGACTTGGATTACTGTGATATTGAATGGTTTGCCTTGGAAACGAACAGAGATCATTCTGTCGTTTTTGAGATTGCATCCAAGTATTGCATTTTGGACTCTTTTGTTGACCATGATGGCCACTCCATTTCTTCTGAGGGATTCCTGCCTGCAGTAGTAGATATAATGGTCATCTGAGTTAAATTCACCCATTCCAGTCCATTTCAGTTCGCTGATTCCTAGAATGTCGACATTCACTCTTGCCATCTCTTATTTGACCAATTCCAATTTGCCTTGATTCATGGACCTGACATTCCAGGTTCCTATGAAATATTGCTCTTTACAGCATCGGACATTGCTTCTATCACCAGTCACCTCCACAGCTGGGTATTGCTTTTGCTTTGGCTCCATCCCTTCATTCTTTCTGGAGTTATTTCTCCACTGATCTCCAGTAGCATATTGGGCACCTACTGACCTGGGGAGTTTCTCTTTCAGTATCCTATCATTTTGCCTTTTCATACTGTTCATGGGGTTCTCAAGGCAAGAATACTGAAGTGGTTTGCCATTCCCTTCTCCAGTGGACCACATTCTGTCAAATCTCTCTACCATGTCCCGCCCATCTTGGGTTGCCCCACGGGCATGGATTAGTTTCATTGAGTTAGACAAGGCTGTGGTCCTAGTGTGATTAGATTGACTAGTTTTCTGTGAGTATGATTTCAGTGTGTTTGCCCTCTGATGCCCTCTTGCAGCACCTACCGTCTTATTTGGGTTTCTCTTACCTTTGGTGTGGGGTATCTCTTCACGGCTGCTCCAGCAAAGCACAGCCATTGCTCCTTACCTTGGACAAGGGGTATCTCCTCACCGCCGCCCTTCCTGATCTTTTAGTAGTTCTAAATTTCAAGATATTTTATCTGGTGACATAGACTTTATAACCTAATAAAAAAAAGTGTACAGTTTAAAAATGCTCATATTTTGCAATTCATTCAAACCAAAATTCTACATGTTCTTTAAACAGAAAAGGGCAATACATTTACAAACTCCCAACCCTTGTTATCTCTTGCACATAATTTCTCTATTTTTGTTCCTGGGTTACAAAGCACCGCTGGAAAAATTTTTATAAACCCATACTCAAAAGTATCCTAGAGTAAGAAAATAAAGGACAAATATAAAGAGGATGCTAGCCTGCAATTCAAACAATGATAGCTAATACATGCTTAAATGTAAAGCACAAGGTAAACATGAACAATCAAAAATTCCATTTCCTTACTTTGTTATATCTGGCTTTCAACTCTTATGATTAAAGGCAATGATTTCCCTTGAACATCAAAGACAGCAGACACACACTATAAAGTGCATAAGAAAAATCTTGTTTTCTGTTTATTGCCAAAATTGCACAGATACCTCAAAGGGAGAAATAAAGACAAAGTGTTAGAGTTCTAGACTCATCTATGCTTGTCACCAACTTAAGGTGTGTTTTGAGTTCCTTATTGTAATCACCAGTGTCCCTCGTTATTATCTTTTTCTTTGCCACATTCAACACTATTCCTTTTATTCTGGCCAACTCATTTAACCTGTCTGGTAAAGTCTTGTCATTCATCATAACAATGCAGTGAAAATTTTGGAGACTTTAAAGACTTGAAGAATATTAAATGAAAAGGGTGTTTAATGGTGGTATACTGGAGGTACTGTAAAGATAGAGTTTGGAAATAGATATGGATACAAGACTCCCTATAGACATTCAGATATGTAAGACAATGCTCAACATTGTGCTCTGTGAAAATGAATTGACTGTGAACTAGCTCACCTACATCCTCAGACTTCTCCTGGATTATTCCTCCCGTGACCCTGACTAACGTCAAAACTCCCCAGCAGTGTCTCCGTCCACCACTCCTCAGAATTACATTAATTTAGGAAGCAACATATTCTACCCCCCCCCAGCCACTGCCACACCTTCCCTCTACCACCAGCTCTCAGCAATGCCTCTCCTGTTGACTCCTTGTTCCCTCCTTGATGCTGCTTTCCACCAACCTCCAGACCCACCAGTAACTCTCTTGATAGTTTAGCCTTTGTCTTGCAGTCTTCTCTCAACTGATTCATGGTAATACCTTGTTCATCTCAATGTCCATATGAATGGTGCTTTCCACACACCAGCCTCAGTGTTTTTACACCACCTCTGCACCTTCACTGAAGCACCCACCCACATTTACCTTTGGATCTGTTATTCAGTTTACAAGATTTTAAGTCGAGATTTCCTTTCTTTGATTGTTATGTATCCTTCCTCCCTTTCCATATTTATTGAAATTGCTGCTCAGTCACCCTCATCACAGCTTTCAACCTGTTCATTTCTCCCTTACCTTGGTTCTTTCTTTATTTGTCTTTTTAGCCATCTGTGGCTATCATAATGAACAAGTTAATATAATCCATATTAGTACTCCAGAATCCTTTATGTTTCCTTTTTCCATAACACTGGCCTTGGCAATCTTCAGTTCTGAGCAAACTGTCATCCACTTTCTCCACACTCCTATCAGGCTGGTGAATATTACTGAAGAAAATTTCGAATTTGAGTCACTTCTTTTCATTCCAAAATCTGGCCTCAATTGGGCCTGCACTTCTATTCACAATTTTGGAATTTATCTCTGACTAAGCCTCTATTACTTACGCTGAATCAAATTGTTATCAGTAATCTCAAAGTCTACGTACCTCGTCATCTTCCATTTTCTTAATAGCGCTCTGTATGATGTAAATGTAATAGCTTTCTCTTTTCCATACTTCAAATTTTCAGCTTGCGTAATCCATCCTATTCTTTTTTAGAGGAAGGCATTTTTGTACTGCTGCTTCCATTACATGTGTCCATTCCTTTCCCAACTCCTCCAAGAATGTATTCTATTCATCATCACACCCACCTCTGGCATCCTTTCTCAGCCAATAATTACATCCAGGTCTCCCACACTCATACAAAGTTCCATCAACCATCCTATCTCCATGAGATATCATTCTTCCTGTGTCTTCTTGCAACCATCAAGTGGAAAAGTATCTATGCTTGATGCCTCCAACTTCAACTTCCATTTATTCCTCATTTATGTGCATCTAACCTCGCCAAGGTCAACAGTGACCAGCTTAGTCACATAATCTTTTTTATTAATAATCATTTTCTCAAAGAACATTCAAAGACATGAGAAAATTCCCATGATAGAATGTTAAAAATTTTTTAAGTAACAAAATTATAGAATATGGTCTCATTTTGTGTTAAAGTGTTGACATGGGTCAAGATCCTCTGGAGCAGGAACTGGCAACTCACTCCAGTATTCTTGCCTGGAGAATTTCATGGACAGAGGAGCCTGGCGGGCTACAGTCCATGGGGTTGCAAGAGTCAGATACGACTGAGTGACTAACACTAACACTAAAAAGCATGTTAATGTGTATGTCTGTTCAGAAAGTAAGTGGGAAAAAAACTACCAAAATGTTAGAAGTTATCAGATTAAAGGTTACTGATAAATAAGTCAAATTATAGATACTTTTTACATATTTTTATGCTTTTACAAATATGCTTTAAATGAGTATTACTTTCAAAATCAGAGAAGCAAAAAAGGATTTAAATATATTTTTTTTTTTCTTCATTCTTCTTTCTCAATCCTCTAATGTGTTTCACCATATTGATTGCAAGTCCCAAGAATTTTTCCCTGGACTGGCCTCCAAGACATGCAATCTGTGCAGTCACACAGTGACCCATATTTAGAAAGACTCTGCATGCAGTTTAGGACTCTTTTGTCTCTGTTTTCAAATTCTTAACAGTTTTTCAACAGGGGCCCCATCTTTCCTTTTCCACTAAGCCCTACTAATTATGTAGCTTGTCTTGACTCTTCCTTTAGCTTCAGACAGTACATTCTCTTTTTCCTACATCTCTAACCTGCCTTTTTTATTTCATTATTCCACTCACTAAATTCAGTTTTTTATAAGAGTTCCCATCACCAACCTTACTCTATCCTGTTATTCTCACTAATGGATTCAGTTTTCACTTCATCAAATGCCATCTAAACACGCTACCTGAATCTTGAGCTTCAAATCTGTGTTTCCAACCATAATCTGGGTATTTTCACCGGTACCTTCAATCAGCACTTCACATTTAACATGTCCCAAAAAAGAATGCAGCCTCTACTTATGTGTTCTTCCATGACCTTCTTCTTGCCCTCAACTTTATGTTTTGGAGGTTTACTCATGTTGATGCATGCCACTATAGTTCACTTATTTTCACTGCTGTGTAGTATTCTGCTGTTTGAACATATTTCAATTTATTTCTCCATTTTTCTTGAGATGAATTTTTGGATTCTTTCAGTGGGGGAGTTTTCCATTTCTCATTACATACTGGTACACACATGCAAAAAAAGAGTTTCCCTGGATTATGAAGCTAGGAATGATATGGCTTTGCCACAGAGTACACACAAATTCAACTTTCCTCGACAATACCAAACTGTTTTCAAAGTGGTTGCTGCAAACTCCTAAATTATCCCTGTGCCCCCCAATAGCCCCTTACCATAAACTTGTGTTCTATGTCTGTGGATCTATTTCTGTTTTGTATGTAAGTTCATTTGTATCTTTTTTTTTTAGATTCTACATATTAACAATATCATATGATATTTATCTGTCTGACTTCACTTAGAATGATACTCTCCAGGTCCACTTAGGTTGCTGCAAATGGCACTGTTTCATTCTCTTTTACTACTGAGCAATATTCCACTGTATATATGTACCACAGCTCCTTTATCCATTCATCTGTTGATTTTGCTTCTATGTCTTGGTTATTATAAATAGTGCTGCACTGAACATTGGGGTACACATATCTTCACACTACTATATATTTATTGTGTATAGATACCAACAAGGAACTACTGTATAGCACAGGGAACTATATTCAATATTTTGTAATAACCTATAAGAAAAAATTTGGAAAAAATATGCATATGTGTGTGTATATAAACCATGTTGCTATACATCTGAAACTAACAGAACATTGCAAATCAGCTATGTTAGTGTTAGTCACTCAGTCATGTCCAACTCTTTGTGACCCCCTGGACTATAGTCCACCAGGCTCCTCTGTCTATGGAATTCTCCAGGCAAGAATACTGGAGTGGGGTGCCATTCCCTTCTCCAGGGGATCTTCCCAACCCAGGGATCAAACCTGGGTCTCCTGAATTGCAGACAATTAGAAAAGAGAGAGAGAGATTGCCATAAATTTACATACACTCCTATCTGCAGGATGTGAAAGTTCTTGTTGTTCTATACCCTCACTGACACTTGAAATTGTTGGACTGAAATTTGTCAATGCCATGGTAACTCACTGTGATTTTTATTTTCACCTCCCTGATTATTAATGATAATGAACATCTTTCATACACTAATTATATGTGAAAAGAATCCTGTCCTTGTAGTACTTTTATAATCAGAAAATTGCCTTTTTTTTTAAATTATACTCTATACCATAGCCAGCTGTTGTCAGTATAGAAAAGGTTTTCACTCAACGCTAAAGAAGACTAAAATCTAAATTCCTATCCTCACTTAGATGTTAAACTTGACCAGTGTCAAAAACTCTTCTACTTTGGGATTTGACTAAGTAATATACTCTCATGACTATGATGATTTATAAAAATAGTTTTGTATGGAATCTATCCGTGTAACCAGCTCAGTGCCATATTTAGAGACAGATTAGCTTCCCTGGTGGCTCAGAGGTTAAAGCGTCTGCCTCCAATACAGGAGACCAGGGTTCGATCCCTGGGTCGGGAAGATCCCCTGGAGAAGGAAACGGTAACCCATTCCAGTATTCTTGCCTGGAGAATCCCATGGACAGAGAAGCCTGGTAGGCTACAGTCCACGGGGTCGCAAAGAGTCGAACATGTCTGAGCAACTTCACTAACCTCAGGGATAGACATAATATAGAAGAAAGAATTCTCATGCCACCCAGAAGAACTCAGCTCTTAACCCGCAAGAACAATAACTAGGGAAGGAAACACAAGAATCTATTTTTTGAAGAGTCTTCTCTACTCAGGAAAGCACATGTGGAAACCATGGGAAATGAAAGTACACTGTCAGCCCTGGCCCAGCCCAGCTCCACCTCTCCTAGACACTCCCCTGACACTTTCTGGAGTTCCCCAGGCATGCTCTCCTCATAAGTCACTGCTTCCTGTCTATGTCACCTAAATATTTCACATCAGGGAAGACTAAGTACCCTGAGGCAAGGAATCCCCCAGATTGAGTTGAAGTTAATTAACTTACAAAGTACACATGGCCATGAATTTCAAGTTCCTGAATTACAGAGATGAGACGATGATTAATTCAGTTCAATCTGACAGATATTTGTTAAGCAACTACTATTACCCTCATAAAACAATAGAACCCTTTGTCAGTTAGTAAGCAAAGTTTATAAATCAAGAATAAGAAAGGATTCCACAGCTCTTACTTGAAAATAGAAAGACTGCTATCAAGCCACATCCTGATTTCATCATGATTTTGTGCAGGGTATTTAATAAAATGCTATACTTAATAAGTCTCATCCTCACTTTCCTCTCCAGTAACAACTGTGAGAAAGTTGGCCCTGATATTTATTTCAAAAGATTCTTGTTAATTCACAATCAATTATTGCTCTACCATTCTATCCTCTGAAGTAAAAATATAATAATGGCCAAAATTTATTGAGTTCTTACTATGTGCCAGGAGTTACAGCAAGTGATATGCATAGCTTCTCATTTAAGCTTCACAACAACGCTCTGAGGTGTATTTTCTTGATGCTGTTGCTGCTCTGATTTAGGTGTAATTCCCACAAAATAATAATCTATATTTAAAGAACAATTTGATATGTTTTAATGGTATATATTCCTCTGAAACCATCACCATAACCAAGACAATGAAAATATCCATCGGTCCAAAAGTTTCCTCATGACATTTTATAATCTCTCCCTTTCACTCCTCCCTGTTTTCTCCTTCCTTCCCATTCAAGCAAATACTGATTGTTATAGATTAGCTTGAGCTTTCCAGAAATTTTGAAAATGGCATCTTTTCGTATGTACACTGTTTTTCTGGTTTTTATTCATCATAATTATTTTGAGATTCATCCATTTGGGATAATTGTCAACAGTTGTTTGTTTGTTTGTTTTTAGCATTATTTCTTAGCTCCAGATTCCATTATCTGGATTACCATGATCAGTTTGTTCATTCACCTTTGATATTTGACCTTTTTTCCAGGTTTTGTCTAGCATTTATTAAACCAGTTTCAGTTCAGTTCAATTCAGTCGCTCAGTCGTGTCCAACTCTTTGCGATCCCAAGAATCGCAGCATGCCAGGCCTCCCTGTCCATCACCAACTCCCAGAGTTTACTCAAACTCATGTCCATCGAGTTGGTGATGCCATCCAGCCATCTCATCCTCTGTAGTCCTCTTCTCCTCCTGCCCTCAATCCCTCCCAGCATCAGGGTCTTTTCCAAAGAGTCAACTCTTCGCATGAGGTGGCCAAGTATTGGAGTTTCAGCTTCGGCATAAGTCCTTCCAAAGAACACCCAGGACTGATCTCCTTTAGGATGGACTGGTTGGATCTCCTTGCAGTCCAAGAGCCTCTCAAGAGTCTTTTCCAACACCACAGTTCAAAAGCATCAATTCTTCGGCACTCAGCTTTCTTCACAGTCCAACTCTCACATCCATACATGACCACTGGAAAAACCATAGTCTTGACTAGACGGACCTTTGTTGGCAAAGGCTCTGCCCTTTAATATGCTATCTAGGTCGGTCATAACTTTCTTTCCAAGGACTAAATGTCTTTTAATTTCATGGCTGCAATCACCATCTGCAGTGATTTTGGACCCAAAAAAATAAAGTCAGCCACTGTTTCCACTGTTTCGCCATCTAGTGCCCATGAAGTGATGGGACCAGATGCCATGATCTTCATTTTCTGAATGTTGAGCTTTAAGCCAACTTTTTCACTCTCCTTTTTTACTTTCATCAAGAGGCTTTTTAGTTCCTCTTCACTTTCTGCCATAAGGGTGGTGTCATCTGCATATCTGAGGTTATTGATATTTCTCCTGGCAATCTTGATTCCAGCTTGTGCTTCTTCCAGTCCAGCGTTTCTCATGATGTACTCTGCATATAAGTTAAATAAGCAGGCTTACAATATACAGCCTTGGTGTACTCCTTTTCCTATTTGGAACCAGTCTGTTGTTCCATGTCCAGTTCTAACTGTTGCTTCCTGACCTGCATATAGGTTTCTCAAGAGGCAGGTCAGGTGCTCTGGTATTCTGATCTCTTTCAGAATGTTCCACAGTTTATTGTGATCCATATAGTCAAAGGCTTTGGCATAGTCAATAAAGCAGAAATAGATATTTTTCTGGAACTCTCTTGCTTTTCGGATGATCCATCAAATGTTGGCAATTTGATCTCTGGTTCCTCTGCCTTTTCTAAAACCAGCTTGAACATCTGGAAGGTCATGATTCATGCATTGCTGAAGCCTGGCTTGGAGAATTTTGAGCATTACTTTACTCGCATGTGAGATGAGTGCAATTGTGTGGTAGTTTGAGCATTCTTTGGCATTGCCTTTCTTTGGAATTGGAATGAAAGCTGACCTTTTCCAGTCCTGTGGCCACTGCTGAGTTTTCCAAATTTGCTGGCATACTGAGTGCTGGCACAGGAGGGCCGAGAGGAGCTACTCCACATTCCAGGTCAGGAGGGGCGGCCGTGAAGAGATACCCCTCGTCCAAGGTAAGAGAAATCCAAGTAAGATGGTAGGTGTTGTGAGAGGGCATCAGAGGGCAGACACACTGAAACCATAATCACAGAAAACTAGCCAATCTGATCACATGGACCACAGCCTTGTCTAACTCAATGAAACTAAGCCATGCCATGTGGGGCCACCCAAGACGGGCGGGTCATGGTGGAGAGGTCTGACAGAATGGAGAAGGGAATGGCAAATCACTTCAGTATTCTTGCTTTGAGAACCCCTTGAACAGTATGAAAAGGCAAAATGATAGGATACTGAAAGAGGAACTCCCCGGGTCAGTAAGTGCCCAATATGCTACTGGAGATCAGTGGAGAAATAACTCCAGAAAGAATGAAGGGATGGAGCCAAAGCAAAAACAATACCCAGTTGTGGATGTGACTGGTGATAGAAGCAAGGTCCGATGCTGTAAAGAGCAATATTGCATAGGAACCTGGAATGTTAGGTCCGTGAATCAAGGCAAATTGGAAGTGGTCAAACAGGAGATGGCAAGAGTGAACGCTGACATTCTAGGAATCAACAAACTAAAATGGACTGGAATGGGTAAATTTAACTCAGATGACCATTATATCTACTACTGTGGGCAAGAATCCCTTAGGAGAAATGGAGTGGCCATCATGGTCGACAAAAGAATCCGAAATGCAGTACTTGGATGCAGTCTCAAAAATGACAGAATGATCTTTGTTCATTTCCAAGGCAAACCATTCAATATCATGGTGATCCAAGCCTATGCCCCAACCAGTAACACTGAAGAAGCTGAAGTTGTACGGTTCTATGAAGACCTTCAAGACCTTTTAGAACTAACACCCAAAAAAGATGTCCTTTTCATTATAGGGGACTGGAATGCAAAAGTAGGAA
>NW_011494740.1:3813514-3816927 GCF_000754665.1 Bison bison bison | reverse complement strand
AAATTCAGACTGAAATTGAAGAAAGTAGGGAAAACCACTAGACCATTCAGGTATGACCTAAATCAAATCCCTTATGATTATACAGTGGAAGTGAGAAATAGATTTAAGGGACTAGATCTGATAGACAGATGCCTGATGAACTATGAATGGAGGTTCGTGACACTGTACAGGAGACAGGGATCAAGACCATCCCCAAGAAAAAGACATGCAAAAAAACAAAATGGCTATCTGAGGAGGTCTTTGACATTACTTTGCCAACAAAGGTCTGTCTAGTCAAGGCTACGGTTTTTCCAGTGGTCATGTATGGATGTGAGAGTTGGACTGTGAAGAAAGCTGAGTGCCAAAGAATTGATGCTTTTGAACTGTGGTGTTGGAGAAGATCTTGAGAGTCCCTTGGACTGCAAGGAGATCCAACCAGTCCATTCTGAAGGAGATCAGCCCTGGGATTTCTTTGGAAGGAATGATGCTAAAGCTGAAACTCCAGTACTTTGGCCACCTCATGCGAAGAGTTGACTCATTGGAAAAGACTCTGATGGTGGGAGGGATTGGGGGCAAGAGGAGAAGGGGACGACAGAGGATAAGATGGCTGGATGGCATCACTGACTTGATGGACGTGAGTCTCAGTGACCTCCAGGAGTTGGTGAGGGACAGGGAGGCCTGGCATGCTGCTATTCATGGGCTCACAAAGAGTCAGACACAACTGGGTGGCTGAAGTGAACTGAACTGAACTGAAAAAGCAAAGAAGAAAAGGAAAGTTATGCCATTTGAATGCAGAGTTCCAAAGAATAGCAAGGAGAGATAAGAAAGAGTTCCTCAGTGACCAAAGCAAAGAAATAGAGGAAAACAACAGAATGGGAAAGACTAGAGATCTCTTCAAGAAAATTAGAGATACCAAGGGAACATTTCATGTAAAGATGGGTTCGATAAAGGACAGAAATGGTATGGACCTAACATAAGCAGAAGATATTAAGAAGAAGTAGCAAGAATACACAGAAGAACTGCACAAAAAGATCTTCATACCCAGATAATCATGATGGTGTGATCACTCTCCTAGAGCCAGACATCCTGGAATGTGAAGTCAAGTGGGCCTTGGAAAGCATCACTACAAACAAAGCTAGTGGAGGTGATGGAATTGCAGTTGAGCTATTTTAAATCCTGAAAGATGATGCTTTGAAAGTGCTGCACTCAATAAAGCAGTTTAAACACTCAGATATAGGTTTTTGGATGAGCGTGTGCTTTCATTTCTCTTGTGTAAATATCTAGGGGAGGAAAGACTAGGTTACCTCTAGGTTAGATATATGCTTAACATTAAAGGATCTGCGCATTGTATTGCGGCTGTAACAAATTACCAAAAAAAAAAAAAAATTAAGTGGCTTAAAAACAACACAAATTTATTTCATAGCTCTAGAGGTCAAAATTTTGAAGTTAAAGTGTTAGCCAGACTGTTCCTTCTGGAAGATTCAGGGGAAAATTTATTTGCCTTCCTTTGTTAACTGCTGGTCTGCTTGTATTCCACAGGTTCTTGGCCTCTTTCCCAGGACACTAACTTCCTACTTCTGTGGTCACACAGCCTACTACTGACTCTTATTCTCCTGACTCTGTCTTATAAGGACACCTTTGTGATTATATTATACTCATGTGGATATGATAATCTCCTGGATCTTTAAGATCTTTCACTTAGTCACATCTACAAAGTCTTTTATGATGAAATCTACTCACAGGTTCTGGGCATTAAGATATGAACATCTCTGAGTAGCCATTATTCAACCTACCAATCTGTCTTCCAAAGAGGTTGTATCATTTTACATTCCCAACAGCGGGATAAGGGATTACAGCCACTACACATCCTTATCAACACTTGTTAGACATTTTAATATTAACCATTCTAACAGGTTCACAGTAAAATCTCATTGTCCTTTTAATTTGCACTTCTTGAATAATTGGCTTCCCTGGTGGCTCAGACAGTAAAGAATCTGCCTACAAACCCGGAGACTTGGGTTGGATCCCTGGGTTGGGAAGATCCCCTGGAGGAGTGCATGGCAACCCATTCCAGTATTCTTGCCAGGAGAATCCCCATGGACAGAGGAGACTGGCAGGTACAGTCCATGGGGTCACAGGGTTGGACACAACTGAGCAACTAAGCACAAACAAATCTTAAATAACAGATGATGTTGAACATCTTTTCATGTATTTCTTTGCCAATAGTAAATTTTCTTAAGTGAAGTGTTTTTTTAAGTTTTTTCCACTTTTTAAATTGGGTTTGTATTTTTATTGTTGGGTTTTAAGAGTAGTTTATATATTCTGAATATGAAATTGTTATTAGATATGATTTGCAAATATTTCATGCCAGTCTGTGGCTTCTCTATTTGTTCTCTTAACAGAGTCTTTCAAAATGCTGAAGGTTTTCATTTTGATTAGGTTCAATTTATAATTTTTTTCTTTTATAAACTGGGCCTTGGTGCCATGTCTAAAAAGTCTTTGCCTAATCTAAGGTCAAAAAGATTTTCTCTTGTATTTTCTTCTAGACATCTTATAGCTTTAGTTCTTATGTTTAAGTCTATGGTCCATTTTGAATTAAGCTTTATATGTAGTGTAAGATAAGAATTAAAGTCCTTTGTTTTGCACATAAATATCCAATTGTTCTAGCACCACTGGTTGAAAAGCCTAGCCTTTCTCCACTGAATTGCTTTGTGCCCTTAGTTGTCCATATATATGCGAATCTATCTTCACAGTATCTGGTCTATTACATTTACCTATTTGTCCATCTGTGTACCATTAGCACACTGTCTTGATTATGTTAATTTATAAGACTTGGAAGCAGATAATGTTAATCCTCCAATTTTATTCTTTTCTAAGTTGTCTTGGTTATTTTGGGTCTTCATTTTTTTCATTTGAATTTTATAATTATATTGCAATGTATATGTATAAGTCTGTGAGGATTTTGATTGGGATTATATTGAATTTCTAGCTTATTTTGAAGAGAAATGACATCATGGCAACATTGATTCTCCTGTCCTATGAACACTGTATATCTTTCCATTATTAAGTTCTTCTCAATGATGTTTGGCACATTTCAGTGTATACAGGTCTTATCTTTTGTCAAATATAACTCTAAGTATTTTCATATTTTTGATTTTTTTTCAATTTCTGATTGCTCAATTACTAGCTTATACAATTTTTTCTACGTGCTAAGTCGCTTCAGTCATGTCTGACTCTTTGTAACCCTATGGACTGTACCCCCCCAGACTCCTCTGTCCTTGGGATTCTCCAGGCAAGAATACTGGAGTGAGTTGCCATTTCCTTCTCCAGAGGATCTTCCTGACCCAAGGTCAAACCCACATCTCTTATGTCTTCTGCATTGGTAGACAAGTTCTTTATAATTAGCACCTCATGGGAAGTATCTTGCAAACGTG
>NW_011494740.1:3805752-3813414 GCF_000754665.1 Bison bison bison | reverse complement strand
TTTTATTTCTTCTTTTCCAAGCTGAATGTCTTTTTTCTCCTTTGGTTTGTGCTGTAAATTTTGTCATAACTACTAATTTAGTAGCATCCAACAGATAGATTTTCATATGTTGTGATTTCATTTTCATCAGTTCACAGTACTTTCTAATTTCCATTTTGATTTCTTCTTTGACTCATGAGTAATTTAGAAATGTGTCATTTGGTTTCCAACTATTTGGTCATTTTTCAGAGATCCTTCTGTTACTGATTTCTAACTTAGTGGCCAGAGAACACACATCAGATGGCTACTATCTTTTTAAAGATACCAAGACTTCTGGGGCCAGAATATGATCTTTGTAAATATTCAACATGCACTTGAAAATAAATGTCTGCATCTGAAAATAAACTGCTAGAATTGATGAAGTATTCTATAAATGCCAGTTAGTTAAATGCTGGTTAATTGTCTTTCAAGGTACACACTTTAACTAGTTTTCTGTCTACTTGTTTTATCAACTATTGAGATAATTATATTAAAATATATGATTATAACTGTGGATTTGTCTACATCTCCTTACAGTTCTGTTTTTGTTCCATATATTTTGAAGCAAAGCTCTCTGCTCTTTTACTGAAAGCATGAGCCCTCAGGAATGTTATTTCTTCCTGATAAATTGACATCTCTATTATTATGTAATGATCTCCTTTATCCCAAGTAATTGTCTTTGCTCTGAAATTTGCTTTATGTTATTAATATACCCTATAACCACTTCATTTTTCTTTTGACTAATGTCAACATATTATTTTTCAACCTTTTATTTTTTATTTACCTGTGTCTTTGTATTTAAAGTGCATTTCTTGTAGATAACATAGAGTTAGAGCTTCCTTTTAATCAAATGAAATAATTTCTACCTTTTAATTGGAGTGTTTAGTCTATTTACCAGAGAAGGCAATGGCACCCCACTCCAGTACTTTTGCCTAGAAAATCCCATGGATGGAGGAGCCTGGTGGGCTGAGGTCCATGGGATCGCTAGAGTCGGACACGACTGAGTGACTTCACTTTCACTTTTCACTTTTCACTTTCATGCACTGGAGAAGGAAATGGCAACCCACTCCAGTGTTCTTGCCTGGAGAATCCCAGGGACGGGGAAGCCTGGTGGGCTGCCGATTGTGGGGTCGCACAGAGTCGGACACGACTGAAGCAACTTAGCAGCAGCAGCAGCAGCAGTCTATTTACAATTAATGTAACTTTAGATATAGTTAGGTTTAAGCCTATCATCTCAGTTCTTTTATCTGTCTCATGATATTTGTTCTTTTTTTAAATTTTCTGTCTTTCTAAATTAACTGAATATCTTCGATAACTGAAATTTACCTCCTTTGTTGACAGTATTAACTAAAACTTCTGTTTCAAAGGTATACATTCATTTGCCCATTTCAGTTTCTGTGTTTTGTTACATATTTTATTTCTACATAAGTATATTAGTTTCTACATATGTGTATTGATTTTCTAGTTTTCTGCATAACAAATTACTATGAACTCCTAGGTGATGGGTGGGGCTAGTGGTAAAAATTCTGCCTGCCAATACAAGAGATATAAGAGACACAGGTTTGATCCTTGAGTGGGGAAGATCCCCTGAAGGATGGCATGGCAAACCACTTCAGTATCCTTGCCTAGAAAAATCCCAGGGACAGAGGAGCCTGGCAGGCTAGGGTCTCAGATCAGATCAGATCAGATCAGTCGCTCAGTCGTGTCCGACTCTTTGCGACCCCATGAATAGCAGCACACCATGCCTCCCTGTCCATCACCAGCTCCCGGAGGTCACTGAGACTCACGTCCATCGAGTCAGTGATGCCATCCAGCCATCTCATCCTCTGTCGTCCCCATCTCCTCCTGCCCCCAATCCGTCCCAGCATCAGAGTCTTTTCCAGCAAGTCAACTCTTCGCATGAGGTGGCCAAAGTACTGGAGTTTCAGCTTCAGCATTATTCCTTCCAAAGAAATCCCAGGGCTGATCTCCTTCAGAATGGACTGGTTGGATCTCCTTGCAGTCCAAGGGACTCTCAAGAGTCTTCTCCAACACCACAGTTCAAAAGCATCAATTCTTCGGCGCTCAGCTTTCTTTGTAGTCCGACTCTCACATCCATACCTGACCACTGGAAAAACCATAACCTTGACTAGATGAACCTTTGTTGGCAAAGTAATGTCTCTGCTTTTGAATATGCTATCTAGGTTGGTCAGAACTTTCCTTCCAAGGAGTAAGCGTCTTTTAATTTCATGGCTGCAGTCACCATCTACAGTGATTTTGGAGCCCAGAAAAATAAAGTCTGACACTGTTTCCACTGTTTCCCCATCTATTTCGCATGAAGTGGTGGGACCGGATGCCATGATCTTCGTTTTCTGAATGTTGAGCTTTAAGCCAACTTTTTCACTCTCCACTTTCACTTTCATCAAGAGGCTTTTTAGTTCCTCTTCACTTTCTGCCATAAGGGTGGTGTCATCTGCATATCTGAGGTTATTGATTTTCTCCTGGCAATCTTGATTCCAGTTTGTGTTTCTTACAGTCCAGCGTTTCTCATGATGTACTCTGCATATAAGTTAAATAAACAGGGTGACAGTATACAGCCTTGACAAACTCCTTTTCCTATTTGGAATCAGTCTGTTGTTCCATGTTCAGTTCTAACTGTTGCTTCCTGATCTGCATACAAATTTCTCAAGAGGCAGATCAGGTGGTCTGGTATTCCCATCTCTTGAAGAATTTTCCACAGTTTATTGTGATCCACACTGGCATAGTCAATAAAGCATAAATAGATGTTTTTCTGGAACTCTCTTGCTTTTTCTATGATCCAGCAGATGTTGGCAATTTGATCTCTGGTTCCTCTGCCTTTTCTAAAACCAGCTTGAACATCAGGAAGTTCACGGTTCACATATTGCTGAAGCCTGGCTTGGAGAATTTTGAGCATTACTTTACTAGCGTGTGAGATGAGTGCAATTGTGTGGTAGTTTGAACATTCTTTGGCATTGCCTTTCTTTGGGATTGGAATGAAAACTGACCTTTTCCAGTCCTGTGGCCACTGCTGACTTTTCCGAATTTGCTGGCATATTGAGTGAAGCACTTTCACAGCATCATCTTTCAGGATTTAAAATAGCTCAACTGGGATTCCATCACCTCCACTAGCTTTGTTCATAGTGATGCTTTCTAAGGCCCACTTGACTTCACATTCCAGGATGTCTGGCTCTAGGTCAGTGATCACACCATCGTGATTATCTGGGTCGTGAAGATCTTTTTTGTACAGTTCTTCTGTGTATTCTTGCCATCTCAATATCTTCTGCTTCTGTTAGGTCCATACTATTTCTGTCCTTTATCGAGCTCATCTTTGCATGAAATGTTCCTTTGGTATCTCTGATTTTTTGAAGAGATCTCTAGTCTTTCCTATTCTGTTGTTTTCCTCTATTTCTTTGCATTGATCACTGAAGAAGGCTTTCTTATCTCTTCTTGTTATTCTTTGGAATTCTGCATTCAGATGTTTATATCTTTCCTTTTCTCCTTTGCTTTTCGCTTCTCTTCTTTTCACAGCTATTTGTAAGGCCTCCCCAGACAGCCATTTTGCTTTTTTGCATTTCTTTTCTTTGGGAATGGTCTTGATCCCTGTCTCCTGTACAATGTCATGAACCTCATTACATAGTTCATCAGGCACTCTATCTACCAGATCTAGGCCCTTAAATCTATTTCTCACTTCCACTGTATAATCATAGGGTGTTTGATTTAGGTCATACCTGAATGGTCTAGGAATCAGCGAACTGAAATGGACTGGAATGGGTGAATTTAACTCAGATGACCATTATATCTACTACTGCGGGCAGGAATCCCTCAGAAGAAATGGAGTGGCCATTATGGTCAACAAAAGAGTCCAAAATGCAATACTTGGATGCAATCTCAAAAATGACAGAATAATCTCTGTTCATTTCCAAGGCAAACCATTCAATATCACAGTAATCCAAGTCTATGCCCCAACCAGTAACGCTGAAGAAGCCAAAGTTGAACGGTTCTGTGAAGACCTTCAAGACCTTTTAGAACTAACACCCCAAAAAATGTCCTTTTCATTATAGGGGGCTGGAATACAAAAGTAGGAAGTCAAGAAACACCTGGAGTAACAGGCAAATTTGGCCTTGGAATACGGAATGAAGCAGGGCAAAGACTAATAGAGTTTTGTCAAGAAAATGCACTGGTCATAACAAACACCCTCTTCCAACAACACAAGAGAAGACTCTATACATGGACATCACCAGATGGTCGACACCGAAATCAGATTGATTATATTCTTTGCAGCCAAAGATGGAGAAGCTCTATACAGTCAGCAAAACAAGACCAGGAGCTGACTGTGGCTCAGACCATGAACTCCTTATTGCCAAATTCAGACTTAAATTGAAGAAAGTAGGGAAAACCACTAGGGTCGCAAAGAGTCAGACACAACTGAAGTGACTTCACGCACTAGAGGCTTAACACTATACCCATTTATTATCTCACAATTCTATAAGAAGTCTAGGGTGACCTGGCTAGATTTTCAACTTGAGATCTCACAGGCTGAAATCAAGTATAAGCCCAGTGCACTCTCATCTGTATGGAGTCTCCTCCCAATCTCATTCCTCTTACTGACAATTCCTTGTGATTTTAGAGCTGAAGACCTCAGCTCCAAACCACCTTGTTGATGGTACACAAGGAGTCATTCTCAGCTCCTTGTGACTACTCTCCAATCTCTGTAGAAGAACCCCTCCATCTACAAAGCCAGCACCAGGACATCAAATCTTTCTTGTGCTTTCAATCTCTGCATCTTCCTCACAACCACCAGATGGAGAAAAATGTCTTGTTTTTAAAAGTACACTTATGATTAGGTAGATACAATTGGAAAATCTCTCTATCTCAAGGTCAACTATGCTGTAAAATATAACTTTGGAATAACATTAGAATATAACACAATGATAATGATATTATAATATTCAAAGGTATCAGAGATTAGAACATGGTTCTTGGGGGACAATTTTTTAAAATTCTCCCTAACACAATATGTTATAAACCACACATCACATTGTTATTATCTTTGTAATATTTAATTTTCTTTCAAAATATTTAAATAAGAAAAATATCTGGAAAATTCTTAAAGAGATGGGAATACCAGACCACGTGACTTGCCTCTTGAGAAATCTGTATGCAGGTCAGGAAGCAACAGTTAGAACTGGACAAGGAACAACAGACTGGTTCCAAATCGGGAAAGGAGTACGTCAAGGCTGTATATTGTCACCCTGCTTATTTAACTTATATGCAGAGTACATCATGAGAAACACTGGACTGGATGAAGCACAACTGAAATCAAAATTGTGGAAGAAATATCAATAACCTCAGATATGTAGATGACACCACCCTTATGGTAGAAAGTGAACAAGAACTAAAGAGCCTCTTGATGAAAGTGAAAGAGGAGAGTGAAAAAGTTGGCTTAAAGCTCAACATTGAGAAAACTAAAGTCATAGCATCTGGTCCCATCATTGCATGGCAAATAGATGGGGAAACAGTGGAAACTGACAGACTTTATTTTGGGGGGCTCCAAAATCACTGCAGATGCTGACTGCAGCTATGAAATTAAAAGATGTTTGCTCCTTAGAAGAAGAGTTATGACCAATCTAGACAGCATATTAAAAGGAAGAGACATTACTTTGCCAACAAATGTCTGTCTAGCCAAGGCTATGGTTTCTCCAATAGTCATATATGGATGTGAGAGCTGGACTACAAAGAAAGCTGAGCACCAAAGAATTGATGCTTTTGAACTGTGGTGTGGGAGAAGAGTCTTGAGAGTCCCTTGGATTGCAAGGAGATCCAACCAGTCCATCCTAAAGGAGATCAGTCCTGAATATTCATTGGAAAGACTGATGCTGAAGCTGAAACTCCAGTACTTTCGCCACCTGATGTGAAGAGCTGACTCATTTGAAAAGACCCTGATGCTAGAAAAGATTGAAGGCAGGGGGAGAAGGGGACAACAGAGGATGAGATGGTTGGATGGCATCATTGACTCAGTGGACATGAGTTTGAGTAAATTCCAGGAGTTGGTGATGGACAGGGAAGCCTGGCTTGCTGCAGTCCATGGGGTCGCAAAGAGTCAGACATGAGTGAGCAACCGAACTGAACTGATCTTATATATTTACCAATGTAATTAGTATGTCTAGTGGTCTTCATTTCTTTGTGAGCATCCATATTTCTGCCTGCTATCTTTTTCCTTCTGACTGAACACGTTTTTCAACATTTCTTGTTGTATACCTCTGCTCATGGATTCTTTAGGCTTTTGCATGTCTAAAAATTCTTATTTCACTTGTGTTTCTCAAATATAGGGCTTCCCTTGTTGCTCAGATGGTAAAGCGTCTGCCTACAATGCGGGAGACCTGGGTTCAATCCCTGGGTCGGGAAGTTCCCCTGGAGAAGGAAATGGCAACCCACTCCAGTACTCATGCCTGGAAAACTCCCATGGACAGAGGAGCCCAGTAGGCTACAGTCCATGGAGTCGCAAAGAGTCGGACACGACTGAGTGACTTCACTTCACTTCACTTCACTTCTAAAATATATCTTTACAGGGTATGCAATTCTTGGTAACAGCTTTTTATTTTTGGTATATACATCAAGATAAGTCATTCTCTTCTCAGTTGCATTGTTTCTGATGAAAAAATCTGTTACCATCATTATCTTGGTTCCTCTATACATACTATATCATTTTTTACCATTTATAAGATTTTTCTCTATCATTTTCTAACAATTTGATAATGTGTTTTGGTATTTTTTTTCTTCAAGTTGCTTCTGTTTACATTTCAATATACTTCTTTAATCTGTATGTTTATAATTTTCACTAAATTTGGAAAACCCTCAACTATTATTTCTTCAAATACTTTTCTGTATTTCCTTTTTTAGGAACTTGTATTACATCTACATTAATCTGCTTCAAGTTGTCTGAGAGCTCACTGATGCTGTTCATTTTTTATTCCTTTTTTCAGTGTGTACTTCATTTTGGATTGCTTCTATTGCTGTGTCTTCAAATTTACTATTTTTTTTTGGGTAATGTCTAGTTCTGTTCAGTTCAGTTGCTCAGTCATGTCCGACTCCTTGTGATCCCATGGACTGCAGCATGCCAGACCTCCCTGTCCAAAACCAACTCCCAGAGTTTACCCAAACTAAGGTTCTTGAGTCCGCAACACCATCCAACCATCTCATCCTCTGTTGTCCCCTTCTCCTCCTCCTTCAATCTTTTCCAGCATCAGGGTCTTTTCAAATGAGTCAGCGCTTAGCATCAGGTGGCCAAAGTATTGGAGTTTCAGCTTCAATATCAGTCCTTCCAATGAACACCCAGGACTGATCTTTAGGATGGACTGATTGGATCTCCTTGCAGTCCAAGGGACTCTCAAGAGTCTTCTCCGACACCACAGTTGAAAAGCATCAATTCTTTAGCACTCAGCTTTCTTCATAGTCCAACTCTCACATCTATACATGACTACTGGAAAAACCATAGCCCTGACTAGACAGACCTTTGTTGGCAAAGTAATGTCTCTGCTTTTTAATAACCTATCTTTTTTGGTCACAACTTTTCTTCCAAAGAGAAAGTGTCTTGCAATTTCATGGCTACAATCACCATCTGCAGTGATTCTGGAGCCCCCCCCC
>NW_011494740.1:3804888-3805436 GCF_000754665.1 Bison bison bison | reverse complement strand
AACAGGAGATGGCAAGAATGAACGTTGACATTTTAGGAATCAGTGAACTAAAATGGACTGGAATGGGTGAATTTAATTCAGATCAACATTATATCTACTACTGTGGGCAAGAATCCCTTATAAAAAATGGAGTAGCCATCATGGTCAACAAAAGAGTCCAAAATGCAATACTTGGATGCAGTCTCAAAAACGACAAAATGATCTCTGTTCATTTCCAAAGCAAACTGTTCAATATCACGGTAATCCAAGTCTATGCCCCAACCAGTAATGCCAAAGAAACTATGATGTCTAATCTGCCATTAATTCTATCTATTATATTTATTATCTCAGGCATCGTGATTTTAATCTCTAGAAGTTGATTTGGGACTCTATGTGTTTTATGTTCTAATTTTATTGAACATATATAATATAGTTATAATAGAGTGAAGTAAGCCAGAAAGAAAAATACCAATACAGTATACTAATGCATATATATGGAATTTAGAAAGATGGTAACAATAACCCTGTGTACGAGACAACAAAAGAGACACTGATGTATAGAACAGTCT
>NW_011494740.1:3802895-3804788 GCF_000754665.1 Bison bison bison | reverse complement strand
AAATCCAGCTTGAACATCAGGAAGTTCACGGTTCATGTATTATTAAAGCCTGGCTTGGAGAATTTTGAGCTTTACTTTACTAGCATGTGAGATGAGTGCAATTGTGTGGTAGTTTGAGCATTCTTTGGCATTGCCTTTCTTTGGGATCGGAATGAAAACTGATCTTTCCAGTCCTGTGGCCACTGCTGACTTTTCCAAATTTGCTGGCACATTGAGTGCAGCACTTTCACAGCATCATCTTTTAGGATTTGAAATAGCTTAACTGGAATTCCATCACTTCCACTAGCTTTGCTCATAGTGATGCTTCCTAAGGCCGACTTGACTTCACATTCCAGGATGTCTGACTCTAGGTGAGTAATCACCTCATTGTGATTGTCTGGGCCATGAAGATGTTTTTGTACAGTTCTTTTGTGTATTCTTGCCACCTCTTCTTAACATCTTCTGCCTCTGTTATGTCCATACCATTTCTGTGCTTTATTGAGCCCATCTTTGCGTAAAATGTTCCCTTGGTATCTCTAATTTTCTTGAAGAGATCTCTAGTCTTTCCCATTCTATTATTTTCCTCTACTTCTTTGCACTGATCACTAAAGAAGGCTTTCTTCTCTCTCCTTGCTATTCTTTGGAACTCTGCATTCAAATAGGTATATCTTTCCTTTCTCCTTTGCTGTTCGCTTCTCTTCTTTTCACAGCTATTTGAAAGGCCTCCTCAGGCAGCCATTTTTTTTGTTTTGTTTTGTTTTGTTTTTTGCATGTCTTTTTCTTGAGGATGGTCTTGATCCCTATCTCCTGTACAATGTCACGAACCTCCATCCATAGTTCATCAGGTACACTGTCTATCAGATCTAGTCCCTTAAATCTATTTCTCACTTCCACTGTATAATTGTAAGGGATTTGATTTAGGTCACACCTGAATGGTCTAGTGGTTTTCCCTACTTTCTTCAATTTCAGTCTGAATTTGGCAATCAGGAGTTCATGATCTGAGCCACAGTCAGCTCCCAGTCTTGTTTTTGCTGACTGTATACAGCTTCTCCATCTTTGGCTGCAGAGAATATAATCAACCTGATTTCAGTGTTGACCATCTAGTGATATCTACGTGTAGAGTCTTCTCTTTTGTTGTTGGAAGAGGGTGCTTGCTATGGCAAGTGCATTCTCTTGGCAAAACTTTATTAGCCTTTGCCCTCCTTCATTCTGTACTTCAAGGCCAAATTTGCCTGTTACTCCGGGTGTTTCTTGACTTCCTACTTTTGTATTCCATTGCCTTATAAAGAAAAGGGGAGAAGTGCTGGAGCAGCCGAGAGGAGATATTCCACGTCCAAGGTAAGAGAAACCCCAGTAAGACAGTAGGTGCTGAGACAGCACATCAGAGGGCAGACAGACTGAAACCACAGTCAAAGAAAACTATCAATCTAATCACGTGGACCACAGCCTTGTCTAACTCAATGAAACAGCTATGCCATTTAGGGCCACCCAAGATGGACGGGTCATGGTATAGAGTTCTGACAAAATGTTTTCCACTGGAGAAGGGACTGGCAAACCACTTCAGTATTCTTGCCTTGAGGATCCCTTGAACAATATGAAAAGGCAAAAGATAGGACACTGAAAGATGAACTCCCCAGGTCAGTAGGTGGCCAATATGCTACTGGAGATCAGTGGAGAAATAACTCCACAAAGAAAGAAGAGATGGAGGCAAAAAATAAAAAAACAACACCCAGTTGTGGATGTGACTGGTGATAGAAGCAAGGTCCCATGCTGTAAAGAACAGTATTGCATAAGAACCTGGAATGTTAGGTCCATGAATCAAGGCAAATTGGAAGTGGTCAAACAGGAGATGGCAAGAATGAACGTTGACATTTTAGGAATCAGTGAACTAAAATGGACTGGAATGGGTGAATT
>NW_011494740.1:3795741-3802795 GCF_000754665.1 Bison bison bison | reverse complement strand
TAGAAAGGATGGTAACAATAACCCTGTGTACGAGACAACAAAAGAGACACTGATGTATAGAACAGTCTTATGGACTCTGTTGGAGAGGGAGAGGGTGGGAAGATTTGGGAGAATGGCATTAAAACATGTATAATATCATGTATGAAACGAGTTGCCAGTCCAGGTTCGATGCACGATACTGGATGCTTGGGGCTGGTGCACTGGGATGACCCAGAGGGATGGTATGGGGAGGGAGGAGGAAGGAGGGTTCATGATGGGGAACACATGTATACCTGTGGCAGATCCATTTTGATATTTGGCAAAACTAATACAATATTGTAAAGCTTAAAAATAAAATAAAATTTAAAAATTAAAAAAAAAAAGTTTAAATGTCAATCTGCTAATTCTAACATCTGTACCAGTTAGGGATTGGTTTTGATTGATTTTTCTCACCATTATGGGTCATATTTCCCTGCTCCTTTGCATGCCTGATAATTTCTGATGGGGTGCCAGACATTATGAATTTTGTCTTGTTGAATACTGAGTATTTTGATATTCTAAAAATACTACTGAGCTTTGTTCTAGGATGCAGTTAAGTTATTCTGAAGCAGTTTGATCATTTTAGGTCTTGCTCTTAAAATCTGTTAGGCAAGACCAGAGCTGTGTTTATTTTTAATCTAATTATTTCTCACTAAAGAAGCAAGAATCTCTAAGTACCCCACCTGTGAATTATGACATTTTACAGTCCAGTGGGAACACATTATTCCTAGCCCTGTCTGAGTACTGGGTACTGTTCCCTCTACTCCTTTTCAGTGCTTTTTACCCCCAAGCCTGAATAATTTTTCAAATGCAAGTGCTGGTCAGAACACAAATAAATACTTCATCAGGTCCTTCTGCAGCTCTGCAGGATTCAAGTATCTGAAAATACTTTCATTCTAAGGAACCCAAGAATTGTCTTGCCCCCGTCAAATATCTCAGCACTATACTGCTGTAATCCTTAAAGCTCTTTCATCAGTGTGTATAGTAGTTAAAATCAGAGTACTTTCCCTAAGTAGGTGCTATATCACCTTTGATGGTCTAAAAAAATGTTATAGAACATAAAGATTTTCATTTTTATCTCATACAGCACTTCTCATAATAAAATGTTGACTATAGGTGTAACATTAGTTCTCTAGGTCATATGCATTCAGAACTTCCTAGTATGATGAGTCATCTCCTTGTCCATTCCTTGACCATGTTCCAGCCCACCTAAGTGGTTCAAATGACTTTTCCGATAAGACTTTCCCACAAGACAAAAAACAATTAAGGATCCTATTCAGGGACCCAGATTGTTGCTGTTGTTCAGTGGCTCAGTCATTTCTGACTCTTTGCAACCCAATGGACTGTAGCACACCAGGCTTACCTGTCCTTTGCTATCTCCCGGAGTTTGCTCAAACTCATGTCCATTGAATCGGTGATGCCATCCAACCAACTCATCCTCTGTCATCCCCTTCTCCTGCCTTCAATCTTTCCCATCATCAGAGACTCAAGTACTTTATATTTAACAGGACAGAATGGTAACTTAGCTTCCTTTTTGGTGAAGTAAAAAAATTAAACCAGAAATGTAAGTATCTCTGAATAATAATGTCCTTAAATAATGCTAAAAAGCATTATTTTAATTTTTAATATTAATTTCTGGTGATACTTAATCAGCATTGGTTTAGAGCACTATAGTTTTTAGTTTTTACCATTGTTGAGCATTTAATGACCTGTAAAAAATACTTGAGAAATTAGCACTTAAAACAACCCAACAATCCTTTTGTAATCCCTTTACAAGGTGAGTGGTGTCACCTTCTAATTTCTCTTTTTACAAACAAGATGTTCAGGTACTACTATTAAGCATTCTATTTCATAATGCAAAAGTCTGAAAGACTTGCTGTCACGATAGTTTGGTGATGGATAGTCATAGAAATTTCTTCAATGAGGCAACCCTTGGAGAGCACTGTTCAAATGACTCTCCTCTCCTCCATCTTCACCTTCAGTTAAACCTGTCAATAGTTTCTTTGTTCTCACAACAAAGCTACCACCACCACAACAATTTTTAAAAAAAGGAAGGAAATCTTCTTCCTTTCCTGAGATGCTATCCTGTGTTTCTCTTTCTCATCATTAAACTTTTCCCAATGTTTGCAACCTCTATTTCTTCATCCTCTACTCATTCCAAATTCCTTATAATCTGGCTTTTGCCCTGTATTAATTTACACACTATAGAATAGTCTGAAACTAGACTATCTCAGACATCATTATCTGATCATGTAGTAACAAACCAAATCTCTTTCACCTTTATAACTGCAACATTTAACATAACAAATCATCCTTTCCTAAGAGTCTCCTCCTCTGTTGTCTTTATGACACAGCATTCTTTCAGTGTTCCTCCCACATCTACAAAACAATCTCTCTACTTACTTATCAGACTCCTTTTTCTGCCTCTGACCCCTAATGCTTAATAAATATGTAAGTAATCAGTAAGTATATAATGCCAAACTAATCAGTCAATTCATCAAACTTTAATGCCTTATAAAGGGACAAATGATTTGTGAAGTGGATTACTTGATCTCTCAAATAATTTCAGTGAAGGAATATGTAAATGATGTGTGTGGTTGAAGAGATAATGTGCTTTAAAGCAGTCTTGCTTAGACTGAGGATGACTGAGGGCGGGGTGGGGTGTTATCTTCTTGAATTATTTTGTGTTTAAGATAAGACCTGGAAGAATAGGTAGGATTTTGTAAGCAAAGATGCGGGGAATAGATTTCAAGTTCAGTGTGAACAAAGGCATAGAGAAGCAGGAGAGTATGAAGTGTTTAGAGAATGATTAGAAAAGTTTGACCAAAGGAGAGAATTCATATACAGGATACTGAGAGATAAAGCTGGACGGGCAAGTTAAAGTTAGATTATGTAATCTTTGTCCCACTGGTGGGTGGAGCTGGTGGCAACTGCCCGGGAACAATAAACGCTGGGCTTTGCCAGAATCCAAATTATCAGATGCTCACTTGAGCATGATGACTATGGTCATCATGTCCCTATGGCAGCATGCTACCTTATAACAGTCAGTTCCAGATTTTCTTCTGGTTTATTCAACCATCTGTTTATTCAAACATTCATTTAAAAACTTACTATATTCCAAACACTGTGCAAGATTCTAAGGATTCCAAGATAAACAGCCATGCTTCTGGTCCCAGAAGCTTTACATTTCAGTAAAATGCCAGCCTTTAGTTTCTTCCTGGCTAAAAAATGTTATGCAGATGACATGAAATCTTATTTAAGGTACAATTGGGCTTCCCTCGTGGCTCAGCTGGTAAAGAATCCACCTGCAGTGTGAGAGACCTGGGTTCAATCCCTGGGTTGAGAAGACCCACTGAAAAAGGGAATGGCTACCCACTCCAGTCTTCTGGCCTGGAGAATTCCATGGACTGTGTAGTCCATGGGTTCCCAAAGAGTTGGACACGACTGAACGACTGTCACGTTCACTTTCTTCACTAAATAAGTTTTGTTTCATCTGTTTGGGTTTTTTGCTTTGGTCACCTATTGGATTTGTCACTTAATATGTACTCGTTATTAAAAGGGCTTCCCAGGTAGCATTGGTGGTAAGAGTCTGCCTGCCAATGCAGGAGACACAAGAGAAATGGGTTTCATCCCTGGGTCAGGAAGATCCCCTAGAGTAGGAAATGGCAACCCACTCCAATATTCCTGCCTGGAAAATTCCATGGACAGAGGAGACTCGTGAGCTACAGTCCATGGAGTCAGAAGGGAGGAGATTTTCTTCATGATCCAGTCAGTAAAGACTTTAAAAAAAAAAATAGTTCACGTCCAAAAAAAAAAATTTTTTAATAAATTAGAAAAATAAAAAGAGAAAGGAGCTAGACATTTTTATTTTTACTTTAGCAAAAGTACATCAGAAAAAAGACTTTTCCCCTTGGAAAGACTAGCAGATCTTTGTGATTTACAATCTTCTCCAGGAAGGAAAATACCAGAATTATTTTCTTAGGTATATTTTAATTTGTGGGTAGAACAGATCCCTGAAATAATCAGACTTTATTTAACTCAGAAATTCCAGCAGTTTCAGAGGCAGCAATACTGTTTAGAATTTTTTTTTCTGAACATGGTTACAGTAAATGATAACTGAGAGTCTGTACCCTACCCCAACCTCTAACCTAAGCCACAAAGCTATGGCGTAATGCTCCCAAATTATTTTTTGTCCAGCTGGGGAAGAGGAAGAAGAATAGATAAGGGGTTTTCTCTCTTGAATTCTTTGTGACTTCAGAAGCTTAAGACATTAATTATATTACTCTTGCATGAAATTGCTGACACCATTATTTGATGCCCATGAACTTCCTCTTTCCTGTAATCATTTCCTCTTTAGAAGCTGTTTTCTATTACTGTCAATACTCTCTTTTATATAACAGTTATATTTTTAAAAGACAGCAGATGAGCCTGCCAAAAAAGCTGACATAGTTATCAAGTGGAAAATCAAATATATCATGTAGCAAGGGCAAGTTTCATAATCAATATCCTCTTTCCCCCTAAAGTAACAAATGAATACTTTCTTCATAGCAGCTTCATTGGTTTTAATGACTGCTGAGAGGGAGCTATATAACAGAGGGATTATATGAGGTCCAGAGAATGCCCATCTGGAGCCTACCAGATTGTTTAGGTGGCACAACGTAATTCTTTGGGAAATAGAGTCAGCAAGCTGGATGGAATATTAATCATCAGGGAAATGCAATTCAAAAATGCAACGAGATAGTACCTCACACCTGTCAGAATGGCTATCATCAAGAAGACAAAAAATAACAAGCGTTGGTGAGGATGTGGACAAAAGGGAACATTCCTGCACTATTGTTGGGACTACAAATTGGTCTAGCCACTGGAAAACAGTATGGAGGTTCCTCAAAAATCTAAAATAGAACTACCATATGATCCAACAATCCCACTTCTGGGTAGTTAGCTAAAGAAAATAAAAATACAGGCTCAAAAAAATATCTGCACCCTTTTATTCACGGCATGCTCATTTAAGGGTCTATAGATGGATGAATAGATAAATAATATGATATATAATGGAATATTATTGTCATTAAAAAAGGAAATTCTGCCACTTATGACAACATGGATGGACCTTGAGGGCATTATGCTAAGTGAAATGAGTCAAAGAAAAGCAAATACTACCTGACCTCACTTATATCTGGAATCCAAAAACAAAACAAAACAAAACCTCACAGATACAGAGAAGTGATTAGTGGTTGCTAGAGGCAGGGGATAGATCTTTAAAGTTCTAATCACAAGGGGAAAAATTACAACCAAGGATGGTAATGACTGTCAACTAGACATTATGATGATCATTTCACATTGTATACATACATTTAAGCATTATACTGTATATCTGAATCTAACGCTATGTGTCAGTTATAAAATAAAAATAATAAACCTAGAATCTATAGATTTATGAGCCATGCCCTCTAGAAAAATGTCACATAAACCAGGGTATTAAATGGAGGTGTATTTTAGATTAAATACTTCCACTCCAGGAGATAATGTCCCAGTACGTCACTCAGAGATCTTGTCTACTCTGAACTAGACAGCCTGTGTTTGATGTAGAAGGGAAAAACCTGACAGCCACCCTTAGCATCTCAGATCTCTTGCTGCTCTGTCTAAGACTCTTTATCATTTCTAACTGAAATCATTAGTAAAATTTGATACTGGCTAATAATTTCTGATTCTTGTGAGCCTGTTTGACAATCTGATACTTTGTTTTAGCTCACACTCCTAGACATGAATGGTCCTATGTCTGCTGTCATCCCTGGCAGAGAAGAAGAAAAAGGAGGCTTCCTTTGACATGGGAGGAAAAAAAACAGCTGAACTTTATTTAAATAAAGCTTTAATCTCTAAAATGCCCAGACACAAAGAGAATCTCCACCCATCTGCCAATATTTGTCCATAGGCCTTCTCTACACATTCACAGGAAAGACTAGAATGAGACCAGAGGCACTGAGAAAGAATGCTGAGGCCTAGGCAGAAGGGGCATGGGTGTCTGAAGGAAAAGCAGAAGAACTAACAGAAATGCTCCAGGCACTCTCAGTTCAGTTCAGTTCAGTCGCTCAGTCGTGTCCAACTCTTTGTGACCCCATGAACCGCAGCACGCCAGGCCTCCCTGTCCATCACCAACTCTAAGCCTTCATTAAGTATGAAGACAGGGTCGCCTGTAGCTGGAATGTGGCAAAAGACTGGAGGAAACCACGTCGTGCAAGAGCGTGAGGCCTGCTGTGAAATGAGCATGTGAAGTCTGAGAACAGGAAAAGTAAAAGAAATGTTCCTCACACTGAGTGCAAGGCAATAAAAGTGTATCACTGAAAAATGGACAGAACAACTGAGAGAGACTCCTTTGAGATTCAGATACAAGGGGTTTGATCAAGTTTGATGTCAGGGCTAAAGAACTGAGAAAAACACTGTGGCCACTTTGGGCCTCGGCAGCAGTGACTTGTCATTGGGAAAACAATATAAATGAGAAAGACTCCCTGACATGCAGGCATGTGGGGCTGCTAAATGCCAAGAACAAGGAAAGATCCAGGCACATAGATCCCAAGCTTGCTACAGCAAAGATCCTTATCTCACCTTCAAATAGTTTAAAGCCATTGTGAACTGAATCCAACTAACATAACCACTAAATCCCAAAAAAGATTCACTGGGTCTCCTGGTGGCCTGACAAAAGAAGAGATATGACTTTCCTGGGCAAAAATATTATTTACTTCAAGATCTAATGCTCTTTGTCTGTGTGTTTGTAGTTGCTAAGTCATGTCTGATTCTTTGCAACTCCATGGACTGTAACCCTCCAGTCTCCTCTGTCCATGGGATTTCCCAGGCAAGAATACTGGAGTGGGTTGCAATTTCCTTCTCCAGGGGATCTTCCCAACCCAGTGATTGAACTCACGTCTCCTGCATTGCAGGCAGATTCCTTACTGCTGAGTAACAGGGTAAGTCTCTCTCTCTCTCTCTCTCTATATATATATATACACACACACACACACACATATATGTGTATATATAT
>NW_011494740.1:3787007-3795641 GCF_000754665.1 Bison bison bison | reverse complement strand
GAACTCGCATCTTCTGCATTGGCAGGAGGATTCTTTACCACTGACCCACCAGGGAAGCCCAGTGTTCTTTACACTTAAGAGTTTAAAATTCAATCAAAATTTATTAGACAGATAAAGAGATAAGATCATGTAACTTATCCCTAAGAAAGTGTTATGAATTGAATTGTGTCCCCCATTCCTGCCCCACCAAAAATAAAAATAAAAAACTCATATATCGAAGCCCTAACCTAATGTAATTGTATTAATATTTGGAGAGAGAGCTTTTAAGAAGATAATTAAGGTTAAACAACTTCATAATGGTCAAGCTGTACTCTGATAAGATTGGTATCCTCATAAGAAGACGGGAGACACCAGACACCTTACTTTCTCTCCATGCTTACAGAGGAAAGTCACCATGTGAGAACACCATGAGAAGATGGCCACCTGCAAGCAAGGAAGAGAAGACTCACTGGAGACCAACTCTGCCAGCATCTTGAACTTGGGCTTCCAGCCTCCAAAACTATGAGAAAATGAATGTCTGTTATTTAAGTCTGTGGTTTGTGTTTGCAGCTGAGCTTACTAATAGAGAGAGAAAACACTCAATAAAATCAGATCCAGATATAAATCAGAGATTTGAATTATTATACAGGGATTTTAAAGTAACTAGAATGAACATATTACAAGATCTAAAGAAAAAGGAGGACAGCATACATGTACAGACAGGGAATTTCAGAAGAGATATGAAAATTGTGTTAAAAACTATGGTACAAATGAACTTATTTACAAAACAGAGTCACAGATATAGAAAACAAACTAATGGTTACTGGAGGGGAAAGTGGGGACAGGGGAGACAAATTGGGAGAGTTGGATTGACATATACACACTGCTATATATAAAATAGATAACTAATAAAGACCTAATGTATAGCACAGGGAACTCTCAACACTCTGTATTGACCTACTGGATACATGTATATGTATAACTGACACACTTTTGACCTACACCTGAAACTAACACAACATTGTAAATCAACTATACTCTAATTAAAAACAATTTTTAAAAGCTAGTGGAAATGCTATAAATAAAAAATAAAATTAGAAAAATAAAGACATTTTTCAATATGCTTATCAGCAGAATGGACACATCAGAAAAAAAAAATCACTAAACTGAAAGTAATTATCAATATTCAGGCTAGGAGGGCAGATAATCAATAATGGTGATTTTCTACCCCAAATAATGGAATCCACAGGACAATGGAATTTTTTTTAATGTTAAAAGAAATAAGTTAATTTAGCATTCTATGACCAGAAAAACTATTCATCAAAAGTGAAAGTGAAATAAAGACAAAGACATTTTTTGACACGCAATACTTGAATGTTTCATGGGCACACCTGAATTACAAGATATGCTAAAAGAAATTTCTTAGACTGAAAGGAAATGATTCCAAATAGAAATCCAGTTCAGCAAGAAGGAATGAGAAACACCAAAAAAGTAAAAACTTTGGAAAACATATTACTTTTTAAAAGATTGTTCATACAGATATTTTTTAATCTCTTTAATAGGCTTGATTGTTAAAAATAATATGCTATTGTAGCCTTTAGTGTCTATGTATAAATACAATATATAATACAAAAGCAAAAAAAAAGCAGGAGTGAAAACTATAAAGTTTTAAGAAAGTTTGAGAAGTAGAAGAACAGTTTTTGAAAGTCAGCAGTAATATATTAAAGTCAATAGCAGAGGCAAAATGGAATACTAAAGATATTTGATTTAGGAGAAGAGATATAAAAAAGGAAAGAATAAAATAGATCATTAAAGGAAAATAGAACAAAAACACAAGTTGATAGCATTAAGCCTAACAGATTTATAATGATATTAACAGTAAATAAACTTAGAACCTTAATTCAGTTCAGTTCAGTCACTCAGTTGTGTCTATCTCTTTGCGGCCCCATGGACTGCAGCACACCAGGCTTCCCTGCCATCACCAACTCCTGCAGCTTATTCAAACTCATGTCCATCGAGTTGGTGATGCCATCCAACCATCTCATCCCCTGTCATCCCGTTCTCCTCCTGCCTTCAATCTTTCCAAGCATCAGGGTCATTTCAAATGAGTCAGTTCTTTGCATCAGGTGGCCAAAGTTTTAGGGTTTCAGCATTGGTCCTTCCAACGAATATTCAGGACTGAGTTCTTTTAGGATGGACTGGTTGGATCTCCTTGCTGTCCAAAGGACTCTTAAGAGTCTTCTCCAACACCACAGTTCAAAAGCATCAATTCTTCGGCACTCAGCTTTCTTTACAGTCCAACTCTCACATCCATATATGACTACTAGAAAAACCATAGCTTTGACTAGACAGACTTTGACTTTACCTTTGACATAAAGGTTGGCAAAGTAGTATCTCTGCTTTTTAATATGCTGTCTAGGTTGGTCATAACTTTTCTTCCAAGGAGTAAGCATCTTTTTTAATTTCATGGCTGCAGTCACCATCTGAAGTGATTTTGGAGCCCCCAAAAATAAAGTCTGTCACTGTTTCCCCCTCTATTTGCCATGCAGTAATGGGACTAGATGCCATGATCTTTGTTTTCTGAATACTGAGTTTTAAGCCAACTTTTTCACTGAACCTTAATTTAAAATGTGCTATTTTCAGTACTATACAGAAAAGAAGGAAGGTATAAAAATCTATATCCACCTTAAGATGCTGTGCTGTGCTTAGTCACTCAATCATGCCTGACTCTGTGACCCCTATGGACTGTAACCCACCAGGCACCTCTGTCCATGGAGATTCTCCATGCAAGAACACTGGAGTGGGTTGCCATGCCCTACTCCAGGGGATCTTCCCAGCCCAGGGATCGAACCCTGGTCTTCTGAACTGCAGGTGGATTCTTTACTGTCTGAGCCACCAGGGAAGCCCAAAGATGCTAGTTTTAAAAAAGAGAGAGAAAAAAGAAACTTCAAAATAACTAAAAGAAAAGAAATAAAAAATAAGAGTAGGGAAAAAAGACAGAAAATGGCAAAACATTAGAAAAAATTAACAAGTCAAGATTAATAAAATTGATAAATCTCTAGCAAGAGAAATTAAGAAAAAGGAAGAATATATAATGTCCAAATACTAGAAAAGAAACAAGGTATATCACTAAAGATCCTGTTGTTGCTGTTGCTGTTCAGTTGCCAAGTCATGTCCAACTCTCTGAGACCCCATGAACTCCACCACACCAGGATTCCCCATCCTTCACTATCTCCCTGAGTTTGCTTAAACTCATGTCCATAAAGTTTGAGATGCCATCCAACCATCTTATCATCTGTTGCTCCCTTTTCCTCTTGTCCTCAGTCTTTCCCAGCATCAGGGTCTGGTGGCCAAGGTGTTGGAGCTTCAACTCTAGCATCAGTCCTTCCAATGCATATTTAGGGTTGATTTCCTTTAGGATTGACTGGTTTAATCTCCTTGCTGTTCAAGCAGTTCTCAAGAGTCTTGGGCAGCACCACAGTTTGACAGCATCAATTCTTTTGTGCTCAGTCTTCTTTATGGTCCAACTCTCACATTCGTACATGACTACTGGAAAATCATACCATTCAGTATGTGGACCTTTGTCAGCAAAGTGATGTCTCTGCTTTTAACACGCTGTCTAGGTTTGTCATAGCTTTTCTTCCAAGGAGCAAATATCTTTTCATTTCATGGCTTGTAGTCACCATTCACCGTGATTTTGGAACCCAAGAAAATAAAATCTGTCACTGTTTCCACTTTTTCCATCTATTGGCCATGAAGTGATAGGACCAGATGCCATGATCTTAGTTTCTTGAATGTTGAGTTTGAAGCCAGCTTTTTCACTCTCCTCTTTCACCTTCATCAAGAGGCTCTTCAGTTCCTCTTTGCTTTCTGCCTTCAAAGTGGTATCATCTGCATATCTGAGATTATTGATATTTCTCCTGCAATCTTTATTTCATCTTGGGGTTTATCCAGCCTGGCATTTCACATGCTGTACTCTGCATAGAAGTTAAGTAAACAGGGTGACAATATACAGCCTTGACATACTCCTTTCCCAATTTTGAACCAATCCATTGTTCCATGTCTGGTTCTAACTGTTGCTTCTTGACCTGCATACATGTTTCTCGGGAGGCAGATAAGGTGGTTGGGTATTCCCAGCTCTTTAAGAATTTTCCACAGTTTGTTGTGATCCACACGGTGAAGGGCCTTAGTGTAGTCAATGAAGCATAAGTAGATTTTTTTTTAATTCCCTTGCTTTTTCTATGATCCAGTGGATGTTGGCAATTTTATCCCTGGTTCCTCTGCCTTTTCTAAATCCAGCTTGGACAACTGGAAGTTCTAGGTTTACAAACCACTGAAGCCTTGCTTGAAGTATTTTGAGCATAGTCTTGCTAGCTAGTGAAATGAGTGCAATTGTACAGTAATCTGAATATTAGTTGGAATTGCCTTTCTTTGAGATTGGAATGAAAACTGACATTTTCCATTCCGGTGGCCATGGCTGACTTTTCCAGATTTGCTGGCATATTGAGTGCAGCACTTTTACAGCATCATCTTTAGAATTTGAAATACCTTAGCTGGAATTCCATCCCCTCCACTAGCTTTGTTTGTAGTAATGCTTTCCTAGGCCCACTTGACTTCACATTCCAGGATGTCTGGCTCTAGGTGAGTGACCACACCATCATGGTTATCCAGTAGGGCCTTTTCCCAGGCCCCTAGGCAGCATCTTGACCAACACCTAGCAGCTACTGAAGGTTTTACACACTCAAGAGGACAAGCAATGGGACAACCACGGCACCGGACATGTCCTCTGGCTATGTGGAGCAGCTGAAGGGCATGTCCCTGCTAGTCAGGGCCTGACAAAACATGGTACACTGGAGAAGGAAATGGCAAACCACTTCAGTATTCTTGCCTTGAGAACCCCATGAACAGTATAAAAAGGCAAAAAAAAAAAAAAATTACACTGAAAGATGAGCCCCCCAGGTTGGTAGCTGTCCAATAAGCTACTGGGGAAGAGCAAAGAAATAGCTCCAGAAAGAATGAAGAGGCTGAACGGAAGAGGAAAAAACACCCAGTTGTGGATGTGTCTGGTGGTGAAAGTAAAGTCTGATGCTATAAAGAACAATATTGCATAGGAACCTGGAATGTTAAGTCCATGAATCAAGGTGAACTGGAAGTGGTCAGACAGGAAATGGCAAGAGTGAACATCAACATTTTAGGAATCAGTGAACTAATCAGAGAAATATCAGTAACCTCAGATAAGAAGACACCACCCTTATGGTAGAAAGTGAAGAAAAACTAAAGAGCCTCTTGATGAAAGTAAAAGAGGAGAGTGAAAAAGTTGGCTTAAAGCTCAACATTCAGAAAACAAAGATGATGGCATCTGGTCCCATCACTTCATGGGAAACAGATGGGGAAACAGTGGAAACAGTGTCAGACTTTATTTTGGGGGGCTCCAAAATCACTGCAGATGGTGATTGCAGCCATGAAATTAAAAGACACTTACTCCTTGGAAGGAAAGTTATGACCAACCTAGACAGCATATTGAAAAGCAGAGACATTACTTTGTCAACAAAGGTCCGTCTAGTCAAAGCTATGGTTTTTCCAGTAGTTATGTATGGATGTGAGACTTGGACTATAAAGAAAGCAGAGCACAGATGCTTTTGAACTGTGGTGTTGGAGAAGACTCTTGAGAGTCCCTTGGACTGCAAGGAGATCCAACCAGTCCATCCTAAAGGAAATTAGTCCTGAATGTTCATTGGAAGGAATGATGCTGAAGCTGAAATTCCAATACTTTGGCCACCTGAGGCAAAGAGCTGACTCATTTGAAAAGACCCTGATGCTGGGAAAGATTGAGGGCAGGAGGAGAAGGGGACAGCAGAGGATGGCATCACCGACTCAATGGACATGAGCTTGGGTGGACTCTGGGAGTTGGTGATGGACAGGGAGGCCTGGCATGCTGCAGTTCATGGGGTCACAAAGAGTTGGACACAACTGAGCTACTGAACTGACTGAACTAAAATGGACAGGAATGGGCAAATTTAATTCAAATGACCATTATGTCTACTACTGAGGGCAAGAATCCCTTAGAAGGAATGGAGTAGTCCTCATAGTCAACAAAAGAGTCTGAAATGCAGTAGTTGGATGCAATCTCAAAAATGACAGAATGATCTCAGTTTGCTTCCAAGGCAAACCATTCAGCATCAAAATAATCCAAGTCTATGCCCTAACCACTAATGTTGAAGAAGCCGGATTCTATAAAGACCTACAAGACCTTCTAGAACTAACACCAAAAAGGTGTCCTTTTCATCACAGGGGCCTGAAATGAAAAAGTAGGAAGTCAAGAGATACCTGGAGTAACAGGCAAGTTTGGTCTTGGAGTATAAAATGAAGCAAGACAAAATCTAACAGAGTTTTGCCAAGAGAACACACTGGTCATAGCAAACACTTTCTTCAACAACACAAGAAATGACTCTACACATGGACATCATGAAATGGTCAATATTGAAATCAGATTGATTATAATCTTTGTAGCTGAAGATGGAGAAGCTCTATACAGTCAGCAAAAACAAGACCTGGAGCTGGCTGTGACTCAGATCATCAGCTCCTTATTGCAAAATTCAGGCTCAAATTGAAGAAAGTAGAGAAAACCAAGGGGCCATTCAGGTATGACCTAAGTCAAATTCCTCATGATTTCATAGTAGAGGTGATGAATAGATTCAAAGGATTAGATCTAGTAGACAGAATGCCTGAAGAACTATGGATGGAGGTTTGTAATATTGTATAGGAGATGATGACCAAAACCATCCCCAGGAAAAAGAAATGCACGAAGGCAAAGTGGTTGTCTGAAGAGGCCTTACAAATAGCTGAGAAAAGAAGAGACATGAAAAGCAAAGAAGAAAGGAAAAGATACACCCAAATGAATGCAGAGTTCCAGAGACTAGCAAGGAAAGATAAGAAAGTCTTCCTCAGTGCTCAATGCAAAGAAATAGAGAAAAACAATAGAATGGGAAAGGCTAGAGATCTCTTCAATAAAATTAGATATATCAAGGGAACATTTCATGTAAAGATGGGCACAAAGGACAGAAACACAGGAACCTAACAGAAGCAGATTGAGGAGGTGGCAAGTATATACAGAACTGTACAGAAAAGTTCTTAATGACCTGGATAAAAGATCCTATAGATACTAAAAGTAATAAAAAGTGCTATTTTGAACAACTTTTTGCCAATAAATAGCACAACTTACATGAAATATACACATATCTTGAAAAACATGTCATAAACAGGCCTGACATTAAGTTTTAATTATAATGTAAGTGCCTGACTTTGAGCTTTTGATTGCTGAGGCATCCATTTTAAAGATATGCATCTCAAATAAATGTACTGCCAGCTGTATGACAGAACAAAACAACTAGATAAGAAACTAGTCCACTCCTACACATGAAATACTCCTTTTATAAAGCTCTGGGTAACCTAGATAACTGACCACTTTAGTGACCCCTCATTTATTGAATTCCCACACTTATGCTTTAAATTCATCAATAAACAGTGAACTCACAATGCCCTAGACACCTTACTCTTGGACCCTAATAAAGGCAGAACTCCAGGTTTTCTCTCTGTGTCTCTAAGACCTTGCCGTGTGGCTTTCAGGCATGCTGTGTACACTATAGGACCTGTGAGTAATAGATCTCGTTCTTAAAAGTTCCCTGATCCTTTCTTGCTGAAGTGCATCCAGCATTCATAATAGAACCACAAGGGCCAGGCTAGCCACAATATTAGTAAGGATAGGGGAGGGTTCTTTAAGGTTGTAAGGTTGGGCGAGTGCCTTAGGGACTCCCAGCCAAGAACATCACCATCAGTAGTTTGGGAGAACACAACAACATAACTTATCAAAATTGACAAAACAAGTGAATTCACCGGTGGTCCAGTGATTAGGACTCTGCTCTTCCACTAGGGCACAGCTTGGATCCTCAGTTGGGAAATTAAGATTTCATGCACTGTGCGGTATGGCAAAAAAATAAAAGAAATAATAATTTGTTAAGGAAAAAGCTTTTAAAAAAACTAACAAAACAAATAGAAAATCTGAATATCTTATATTTGGGTTTTTTTTTAATCAAATTTTCAATTTAAAACTGCTAGGACCTATGGGTTTCCCTGGTGGCTCAGATGGTAAAGAATCTGTCTGCAATACAGAAGTCATGCATTTGATCCTTGGGTTGGGAAGATCCCCTATAGAATGGAATGGCTACCCACTCCAGTGTTCTTGCCTGGAGAATTCCATGGACAGAATAGCCTGGCTGGCTATCCAGGAGTTAGCAGAGAGATGGACATTCCAATCCAACTCATGCATATATGAACTAACAGCAATCAATGCAAAGAAATAGAGGAAAACAACAGAATGGGAAAGACTAGAGATCTCTTCAAGAAAATTAGAGATACCAAGGGAACATTTCATGCAAAGATGGGCTCAGTAAAGGACAGAAGTGGTATGGACCTAACAGAAGCAGAAGATATTAAGAAGAGGTGGCAAGAATACATAGAACTGTACAAAAAAAGATCTTCATGACCAAGATAATCACGATGGTGTGATCACTCACTTAGAGCCAGACATCCTGGAATGTGAAGTCAAGTGGGCCTTAGAAAGCATCACTAAGAACAAAGCTAGTGGAGGTGATGGAA
>NW_011494740.1:3784210-3786788 GCF_000754665.1 Bison bison bison | reverse complement strand
AAATTTCCAACATCCACTGGATCATCAAAAAAGCAAGAGAGTTCCAGAAAAACATCTACTTCTGCTTTATTGACTATGCCAAACCCTTTGACTGGGTGGATCACAACAAACTGTGGAAAATTCTGAAAGAGATGGGAATACCAGACCACCTGACCTGCCTCTTGAGAAACCTGTATGCAGGTCAGAAAGCAACAGTTAGAACTGGACATGGAACAACAGACTAGTTCCAAATAGGAAACGGAGTACATCAAGGCTGTATATTGTCACCCTGCTTACTTAACTTATATGCAGAGTACATCATGAGAAACGCTGGACTGGAGGAAGCACAAGCTGGAATCAAGATTGCTGGGAGAAATATCAATAACCTCAGATATGCAGATGACACCACCCTCATGGCAGAAAGTGAAGAGAAACTAAAAAGCCTCTTGATGAAAGTGAAAGAGGAGAGTGAAAAAGTTGGCTTCAAGCTCAACATTCAGAAAACTAAGATCATAGCATCTGGTCCCATCACTTCATGGGAACTAGATGGGGAAACAGTGGAAACAATGTCAGACTTTATTTTGGGGGGCTTCAAAATCACAGCAGATGGTGATTGCAGCCATGAAATTAAAAGAGACTTACTCCTTGAAAGGAAAGTTATGACCAACCTAGATAGCATATTCAAAAGCAGAGATGTTACTTTGCCAACAAAGATCCATCTAGTCAAGGCTATGGTTTTTCCAGTAGTCATGAATGGTTGTGAGAGTTGGACTGTGAAGAAAGCTGAGCCCCGAAGAATTGATGCTTTTGAACTGTGGTGTTGGAGAAGACTCTTGAGAGTCCCTTGGACTGCAAGGAGATCCAACCAGTCCATTCTAAAGGAGATCAGCCCTGGGTGTTCTTTGGAAGGAATGATGCTAAAGCTGAAATTCCAGTACTTTGACCACCTCATGCGAAGAGTTGACTCATTGGAAAAGACTCTGATGCTGGGAGGGATTGAGGGCAGGAGGAGAGGGGGATGACAGAGGATGAGATGGCTGGATGGACGTGAGTTTGAGTAAACTCTGGGAGTTGGTGATGAACAGGGAGGCCTGGCATGCTGCAATTCATGGGATCGCAAAGAGTCAGACACGACTGAGTGACTGAACTGAACTGAACTGAAAATTAAGGAATATTCCACAAATGTTGTTGATTCAATTGATCTGGCAAATGCATTATTTTCCAATCACCCAAAAAAAAAAAAAAATTCACATTCCCTTAGAAATGGACAACAGTAGTTGTTAACCGTATGTATTTGCCTGGACCACCTGGGCATCTCTCAGAACAGAAGAAAGTGGGAGATAAATTCTACAAATATTCAGCGGACTGACATATCAATTAAATTTTTAGAGGCTTAGTGATCTAGAGCATGTTGGACATTCCTCCAAAGTAAAGGATCGATTATTTTACTTTGTATCTCTCATCAAGAAGTACAACACATAAGGGCTTCTTCAAGTTCTGAAGGGACTATATTCCATACCTGGGATATTACCAGGCTTCCCTGGTAGCTCAGCTGGTAAAGAATCCACCTGCAATGCAGGAGACCCCAGTTCAATTCCTGGTTCAGGAAGATCCTCTGGAGAAGGGATAGGCTATCTACTTCAGTATTCTTGGGCTCCTATAAGGCCCAAACCAGGAAAGAGAAAGCTAGCAGACCCAGCCTGTGGTACAAGCAGCCCTGATTCTTGAATCTTATGACCACAGCCCCTGCAATGGAAAATCATATATCTGATGAACAACAAATTCTGCTGTTCTATTGAACCGTAGTAGAGATACAGAGCTAGTTCCTGGAGCATCAGGTAAACCACCAGCTAGAACTGCTGATGATAAAGCTGTCAGACCTACAAAATCACAATCAGGTCTCAAGGCCCAGCAATAGGCCATCATGAGATGCAACTGGAACATCTGAGATTGAGCATGAAAAGGTCTGGAGGGTTCAAGCAAGCTTTATGAGGAGGTAGCTAGATCAGCATGTCATTGTCATCAACCACTATTGCACCAGTTCAAACATATGGCCACATAGCAATTACTTTAAGACTAGCTTGCCATGATGGTTAGTTTATGTGGCAACTTGGGTGGACCACAGGGTGCCCAGATATTTGATCAATGATTATTTGCGTGTTTCTGGTAGGGTAGTTTTAGATGAGATTAACATTTAAACTGGTAGACTGAGTAAAGCAGATTGCCAACCAGAATGTGGGTGGGCCTCATGCAACCAACCAAGACCAGACTAGAACAAAAGGTTGATCCTCCCTTGAATATGAGAATGCTCCTGCCTGTTGGCTTTCAAGCTAAGGCATCCACTCTTCCTGGTTCTACAGCAACTTCTGGCCTAAATACACACATGTATCCCCTCTTGGTTCTGTTTCTCTGGAGAACATTGACTATATTTGTGAAGGCAAAATGATTAAGCTTGGTCCATGGATTGGCCAGAGAAGGCAATGGCACCCCACTCTAGTACTCTTGCCTGGAAAATCCCATGGATGGAGGAGCCTGGAAGGCTGCAGTCCATGGGGTCGCTGAGGGTCAGACATGACTGAGCAACTTCACTTTCACTTTT
>NW_011494740.1:3783788-3784110 GCF_000754665.1 Bison bison bison | reverse complement strand
ACTGAGCAACTTCACTTTCACTTTTCACTTTCATGGATTGGAGAAGGAAATGGCAACCCACTCCAATGTTCTTGCCTGGAGAGTCCCAGGGACGGGGAAGCCTGGTGGGCTGCCGTCTATGGGGTCACACAAAGTCAGACATGACTGAAGTGACTCAGCATGGATTGGCCAGCTCAGTATGTGGGTGTAAGCCTAAAAAGACAGTGCTTGAATTATATTCCTATTCAATGGTGACTGTGAAAGAGAATGGTGAGAGGAAATCTTCCCATTGGGCCAAGCTTTGGGAGATATGTATCTGTTTGCAATTAAAAAAAAAAAAAAA
>NW_011494740.1:3750711-3783688 GCF_000754665.1 Bison bison bison | reverse complement strand
AAAAAAAAAAGTGACCAGTGCAAAATGACTTAGCACAGCTGATCAAGGTTTTAGAAGGAGAAATACTGAAAGATTTGGGTCAAGAAAATCTACAGTAGGAGCATGAGATGTGGATTGACATATGGAAATGGATTCAAAGTCTAAAGGTTTTATATTGCATATAATCCCTAAAGAGAATCTATGATAGAAAAATCACTAACACACAGATAGACAAAATTATTTGACAGCTGACATACGTTAGTTTGCATTGGCCATTCCTTGCATTGAACACATGAAAAAAGTAGCCATGGTGGCAGAAATGAGGCCTTGTATGAGCTGAAAAGCATGGGCTCCCACTTATCAAAGTTGATCCAGCTACTACTACTGCTAGACCTCCTACCTGTCAACCCTAAATCGATGTTACAGGACTCTTGATGAGACTGTGGTAGTTTGTCTCCGGTGTGGCCACCATCAATTCCCCTCTTCCCTGTATGCACATGCCATCCCCCATCCATAGGTAGAATCCACTCCTCCTCTATCTCAGATCCAGGCTGAGCTTTAATGACTCACCAGTAGAAATACAAACATTCTGTAACTTTCAAAGCTAAGGGTAAGAAGCCTTGCAACTGTTACTGGAATGCTCTTCCCTAGAACTTTTTTTTTTTTTTTGAGAGAAACCATCTGCCCAACAAGCAGCTTGAGATATCTACCTTGAGACAACCATGCTGTGAGAAGACCAAGCCATCTACAGAAACCTGAATAATGAGACACCACGTACAAAGACAGAGACAGACCAAGGTACATGGAGACATCAGACTTCTGAGGAAAAAGCCACCTTAGAAGTGAATCCTCTAGCCTCAGATACTCCTGCTGAAGCCATGTGGATCAGAAACATACTAGCCAGGTCAGTCCTTCCTGACTTCTTAAACCAGGATATCAAGAGCAAAATAGAATTATTTTAAGTCACTAAGTTATGGGGTGGTTTATTATACAATAATAAAGACCAACCAGCCAGTTGGTGGCAAGCTGACTTCAGTATACCCCTTCTACCTTGGAAAAGGTAACAATTCATTCTGATACTAATATGCAACTATTCAAGGTAAGGATTAGTTTCTATTTGCAGGCCTGAAAGCTTAGAAGGTATTTGACTCATTGTCCCAGCATCCCACATTATATCACCTCATATCATAAGAACAACAGCAAAGGAAATACAGGAGTTGGCATATGATTGCGAAATCTCTTGGCTCATACTGTACCAAGGACAACTCACTAAAATGACAGATCAGAGGCAATACCTTGCAAGGATAGGAATCCCATCCTTTAGAATATTATACTTCAGAAATCATTGACCTTTATATGATTTCTAATAGATCACTAATAGGTTGAATACATGAGTCCAGGAACTAAGCAGTGGAAGTAGACATGGCCCCACTTACCAGTGACCCACTTAGGGAGTTTCCCCAAGTGTTTGGAGAAGCTTCCTGTTGTTGCAACTCAGGGCTCTTTAGAGTTAGAGGTCTCAGTTCCTCAAGGAGGAACATCTCCACTAGGAGACACAGGTAAAGCCCCATTAATCTCCATAGTGCCTCTACCTCCTGCACCCTTTAGCTTCACATTCCATGATATTGGCAGTCAATAAGAGCAGCCATTTGATGTGGGCCACCCCAGGAAGAGGGTGCGACTTTGGGCAAGGTAGTTGTATATAGTGATCTTGAGGAGGCCTGGCACCTAAGGGCTGAATGTTGACCGCATTCCCAGCAGTTAAATAAATAAAATTTTCTGTCCCATAGGAAATCTGAGCAATGCATCATACTCTTCTTATCTACCTCATATTGTATTTGGAGAAGGTAATGAGAGGACCTTGTATTTCATATGTAGATATTCATACTTGACCTCAATAAAATTCCTGGTAGTTGTAAAAACAAACCCAAGAGATCTTATTTAAGCCTTCATTGTAGAGACTGAAAATGTTGGTGAAAAAAATACAGGTTTTCAACTGACCGGTGGAGTTGGGAGATTTAAGGGTCCAGAAGCAGATCCAGACATATAAGATAAGCTAATTGACAAGGGTGGCACTGCAATTTAGTAAAGAGGATAAGGACAGTCATTTGAATAAGCACTACTGGGTAAATTGGATTGCCATCTGAAAACGAATGCATTTTGATCCTTACCTTAATTATTGATCTCAGTGTAAAGGATAAGCTTTTAGGGGAAAATAAGAAAATAAGTTGTTAAACATTTCTCAGCACATTGATATCCTCCTCTCCTGCCTGGTCACTTTTTACCCTGCACCTCCTGGAAACTCCTTCCTCAGCTGATGAACACTGAGAAAACTGACACCATAAGGGGGAAGACTCATAACATCTGTCGAACAATAAAACTACCTGAATTTATGTTCATACTTTCCATTTTCTCTCTCATTAAAATAAAAGCTCTACCTCTGTCCTCTCAAAAGAAAAACAAGCAAGTAAAAATGAAAACTCCACTTTATTCTGAGTCCTCTCTTCATGCTTCAGTTTCCTCACCTGTAAGCAAAGTAAAACTAGTAATAGCTCCTGCTTCATCATAGGAGTTCAGTTCAGTTCAGTTCAGTTGCTCAGTCGTGTCCGACTCTTTGTGACTCCATAGATGGAGCACGCCAAGCCTCCCTGTCCATCACCAACTCCCAGAACTTGCTCAAATTCATGTCCATCGTGTCGGGGATGCCATCCAACCATCTCATCCTTTTTTTTTTTCCCATTCACTCCCCAGACATTTATTAAGCCTCGAGGGCCGCCACAGATATTCACCAGTTTTGGACAACTTTGTCATGGACAGGAGTCTCAGCCCCCTCCTCCACCGTCTTGGAGGCATGAGCGCCCCCCAAGTCCGTCTTCACCCACCCGGGGCAGCACGAGTTCAGCAGAATCCTGTCAGCTTTCCTCTTCTCCTTCAGGCACCAGGCCAGGATTCTCGATAAGACTGTGACCCCCAGTTTGGACACCCCATAAGCCAATTTGGGCCAGCCCTCCCTCTCATGCACCACATCATCCCCTTCTCCTCCTGCCTTCAATCTTTCCCAGCATCAGGGTGTTTTCCAATGAGTCAGTTCTTCGCATCACGTGGCCAAAGTACTGGAGTTTCAGCTTCAACATGAGTCCTTCCAATGAACACCCAGGACTGATCTCCTTTAGGATGGACTGGTTGGATCTCCTTGCAGTCCAAGGGACTCTCAAGACTCTTCTCCAACACCACAGTTCAAAAGCATCAATTCTTCAGCACTCAGCTTTCTTTATAGTCCAACTCTCACATCCATCCATGACTATTGGAAAAACCATAGCTTTGACTAGATGGACTTTCGTTGGTAAAGTAATGTCTCTGATTTTTAATATGCTGTCTAGGTTGATCATAGCTTTTCTTCCAAGGAACAAGCATCTTTTAATTTCATGGCTGCAGTCACCATCTTCAGTGATTTTGGAGCCCAAAAAAATTAAGTCTGTCACTGTTTCCACAGTTACCTCATCTATTTGCCATGAAGTGATGGAGCCAGATGCCATGGTCTTAGTTTTCTGAATGTTGAGTTTTAAACCAACTTTTTCACTCTCCTCTTTCACTTTCATCAAGAGGCTCTTTAGTTCTTCACTTTCTGCCTTATGGATGGTGTCATCTGCATATCTGAGGTTATTGATATTTCTCCTGGCAATCTTGATTCCAGCCTGTGCTTCTTCCAGCCCAGCATTTCTCATGATGTACTCTTCATATAAGTTAAATAAGCAGGGTGACAATATACAGCCTTGACGTACTCCTTTCCCAATTTGAAACCAGTCTGTTCCATATCCAGTTCTAACTGTTGCTCCTGACCTGCATACAGATTTCTCAGGAGGCAAGTCAGGTGGTCTGGGATTCCCATTTAAGAATTTTCCACAGTTTGTTGTGATCCACACAGTCAAAGACTTTGGCATAGTCAATAAAGCAGAAGTAGATGTTTTTCTGGAATTCTCTTGCTTTTTTGATGATCCAGAGGATGTTGGCAATCTGATCTCTGGTTCCTCTGCCTTTTCTAAATCCAGCTTGAACATTCACATATTGTTGAAGCCCAGCTTGGAGAATTTTGAGCATTACACTTTTCTAGCACGTGAGATGAGTTCAATTGTGTGGTAGTTTGAACATTCTTTGGCATTTCCTTTCTTTGGGATTGTAATGAAAACTGACCTTTTCCAGTCCTGTGGCCACTGCTGACTTTTCCAGATTTGCTGGCATATTGAGTGCAGCACTTTCACAGCATCATCTTTTAGGATTTTAAATAGCTCAACTGCAATTCAATCATGTCCACTAGCTTTGTACAACATAGGAGTAGGTAGTATTAAATTAGTGATGATAAAAATAGTTAAAATATTGACTGGGTCATGACAAGCCCTAAATAAGTGTTAGTCACTACTCTACCCAGCAGGATATCTTGAAGAAGTTGACTCTACTTATAGTCTTCACTTTCTCACCTCTCATTCACTCTTAAAATCAAATAGCATTGCACCCATGTAAAAACTTCTCTAAAGTCTTCCCATTGCATGTGTGATAAACTTGTAGTCCCTTACCATGTAATCTAGCAGACTTTTCCCTTGTGATCTGGCCCCTGGTCATCTCATGTTTTCTCTTAATCCTTCCCTTCTGTTATTTAAATTTTTTTTCTTTTTTTTTTAAACTTTACAATATTGTATTGGTTTTGCCATACATCAACATGCATCTGCCACGGGTGTACACGTGCTCCCCATCTTGAAACCCCCTCCCACCTCCTTCCCCATACCATCCCTCTGGGTCATCCCAGTGCACCAGCCCCAAGCTTCCTGTATCCTGCCTTCTGTTAAATCACTGTGTGCTGTGCTGTGCTCAGTCACTTAGTTGTGTCCGACTCTTTGGGACTCCATGGAGCCCACCAGGCTCCTCTGTCCATGGAATTCTCCAGGCAAGAAAACTGGAGTGGGTTGCCATTGCCCTCCTCCAGGGGATCTTCCCAACCCAGGGATCTTCCCAACTCAGGGATCAAACGCAGGCCTCCCACATTGCAGGCAGATTCTTTACCATTTGAACCACCAGGGAAGCCCAAGCATACTGGAGTGGGTAGCCTATCCCTTCTCCAGGGGATCTTCCTGATTCAGGAACTGAACCTGAGTCTCCTGCATTGCAGGCAGACTCTTTACCAGCTGAGCTACCAAGGAAGCCCATTCAGTCACTATGCCTCAGATGAAAAGATCTTTTTTCTCTTCCTCCAATATTCAAAGGTCATCCTTGCCGTTGCAATTGTTGCTTTATTTTTTATTTGCCTCCCTCCATAAGTTACCACGAAAGTAGACATCAGGTCTGTTTTCTCATCCATCAATCCTCAAACACCCAATGAATAATGTCTGTTACGTAGTTCAGTTCAGTTCAGTTCAGTCGCTCAGTCGTATCCGACTCTTTGCGACCCCATGAATCGCAGCACACCAGGCTTCCCTGTCCATCACCAACTCCTGGAGTTCACTCAAACTCATGTCCATCGAGTCAGTGAGGCCATCCAGCCATCTCATCCTTCTCCTTCTGTCGTCCCCTTCTCCTCCTGCCCCCAATTCCTCCCAGCATCAGAGTCTTTCCCAATGAGTCAACTCTTCACATGAGGTGGCCAAAGTACTGGAGTTTCAGCTTTAGCATCATTCCTTCCAAAGAAATCCCAGGGATGATCTCCTTCAGGATGGACTGGTTGGATCTCCTTGCAGTCCAAGGGACTCTCAAGAGTCTTCTCCAACACCACAGTTCAAAAGCATCAATTCTTCGGCGCTCAGCTTTCTTCACAGTCCAACTCTCACAACCATTCATGACTACTGGAAAAACCATAGCCTTGACTAGACAGACCTTTGTTGGTAAAGTAATATCTCTGCTTTTGAATATGCTATCTAGGTTGGTCATAACTTTCCTTCCAAGGAGTAAGTGTCTTTTAATTTCATGGCTGCAGTCACCATCTGCAGTGATTTTGGAGCCCAAAAAAATAAAGTCTGACTGTTTCCACTGTTTCCCCATCTATCTGGCATGAAGTGATGGGACCAGATGCCATGATCTTAGCTTTCTGAATATTGAGCTTGAAGCCAACTTTTTCACTCTCCTCTTTCACTTTCATCAAGAGGCTTTTCAGTTCCTCTTCACTTTCTGCCATAGTAAGTCCTCAAAAAAAAGTGTGTGTGGACATCAAGAATTAGTTAATGAAAAACCCATTCTAACCTGACTTCCTTTTGTTTCATGTTTCCAAATTCAGGAGACACATCTTTTTACACTTTTATGCTATTTTCCCCATGAGTTCACAGTTCACTCCATGAAACTCTCTTCCTTGGCTTTTATGAGACCACTGTTTTCATGATTTTTCTTTGACTCCACTGTTTTTGCCTGTTAAATATTCTATGCAGGCTCCTTATCCCCTCTATATATCTAAATTTTGAGTGTGTCAGGCATGGCTGAATCATGGGAATAATTTGTCCCTAGGTGACCCAGGTCATCTGCGCCAAACCTGATACATTGCCTTGGTATAAAAATTGCTGTGAACAAATCTGTTAGAGGGTGAGGAAGAATTCTGGCATTTTTCCCGCCCAAATGGAATTTTTGGTTAGACACCTGAATCTACAGAATAGGTAAGATGATTTCTTCATGTGTAAAATGGAAGACAGAGAAATCCCTTATCAATTCACAGCCTTGACTTTGAAGCTTTGTGATATTCTCAGGCTCTGGTTATCTGCCTCATGTAGTCTGCATCATGTATGTCTGACTGCCTCGAATACAGTCAGACATAACTGAGTGACTAAGCACAGCAGAGCCTGAATGTTGCTTCTTGTCTCTGCCCAGGCTTGTCACCTGCTCTTCCCTCAATTTGTCACATGCCCACTCCCAACACCTTTGTTCTCACACTACACCCTCTCTGTACCTCCAATTTTTAACAGCTATAGTTTGCTCTCTTCAGGCACATACAGACGGGATTGGGCAGCAAGGCAGCCATGTGTGAAAAGAGGAAGAGCAATTAACCTCTGTACATTTGATCACATAGTCACAGATCACCTCCCTGAAAGGATTTAACTCAACGTAATTTTTCTCTCATTCATCTGCCACTTCTGCATACTCCCTTCTAGAGTCACTGTACCCTTCCTGCAGAGGCCAGAGACTAGATTGCCACAGAAGCACAATGTCTGAAATATGAATAAAGGACCAACAGAAACAAATAACAACATCCATTTAATCTGTATGAATCGGGGCCATGTTTTTAAAAGGGCATCACCTTAAAACACAGAAAGGGTTTAGACCATCCTTTCAGATGAAAATATCTGACTAGATGTTAACAGGCAGAGAACTCTACAGCTGTAAGTCTTCCAAACATTTTTGCTTAGTAATACATGTATCATTCCCTTTGCCTGATACCCTCCCTTTGTTGGTAGAGTTAACAAAAGGAGGGGCACGAGAGGCAAGAAGAAAAACTAACCTAGTTATTCGTGGTCTAGGTACTTGCCTGGGCAGATGTATCTGTCAGAATTAGGGAGCTGATCACCAGTGGCTTGATATGCCTTCACCAGAAGAACTTGCCAACACCTTTAGGACTTCTAATTTTAGAAAATAATTGGTAGCAACAAATAACCATGACCTGAATTATTTTACTCATAAAATAACTCCTGCTCATCATTTGTTCCAACTTATTCTGAACCAGCTCAGCAGAAAGAAATGCTAAATTATTTGCAAGTTCTGTGTGTACCTCTCTCACCTCCTAAAATCGAGGCTGTAGCCTTATTTGTTTTTTTCTTTTTTTCTCCTACATCAGCACTAGTGCAAGGAGGGATTGCTTTATGGTTCATTTTTCCAGAGGAATAATGCAAGGTCATGCTGCACCAGTTCCTGAGGGAAAAATCAAGGCCAATAATACACACAAGATATAAGCCTCATAGCCCCCTAAAAACAGATAAAAATAACCAGAGAAATAGCAATAAACCCGATTTAAACAAATTTGCAGAAGATTAAAATTGGATGAAGGAGTGGTGACTAGTTTAACTTAGTAAAGGAAGGTGAACTCTAAATTCCCATAGTGAGGACAACAAAGAAAAGCAAGTTTATCCACTCTATACATTGGAATTTCTGGTTTGATAGTCAATCTTCCCCAACAAATCCATAAGCTCCTCCTCAAGAGCAGGATAGAGCCTATCTTCACTCAGATTTTACTCCAAGAACCTAATAAAATGCTTGGCTGATAATTAGGGCTCAAAAAGTATTAATGAGTAAAAAGAGTGACTATATTACCTTGTTAAAGTATCTACTGGAAGATCTATTTACCTAATTCAGCTTTTAAAATCATATTCTATGGTCAAAATTCTCCTTAGGGAGCTAGCCTAACACAGCACTTTATTATTTAGACAGAATCCATGAAATGAACTAGCAAGAGACAACAAAGAGATGGTTTTCTTTTGCTGCTAAAATAAATTACTGTGAACTTAGTGCCTTAAAACAACATAAATTTATTTTCTTACTGTTCTAGAGGTCAGCCATGTTTCTTTCTGGAAGCTCCATTTCCTTGGACTTTTCAGTCTCTAAAGGCCACCCACATTCCCTGGCTCACAGATCTCTTCCTCCATTTTCAAAGCCAGCAACAGTGGATGGGTCCTTCTCACAGTATATCGGTCTGATCCTTGTTCTATCATCACATCTCTCTCCGATCCAACTATGAAAGTTTCTCAACTTTTAAAGACATGTGTGATTAGGTTGAACCTCCTAGATAATCTAGCTTAATCTCTCATGTCAAGATCCTTACCTTAATCACATATGCAACAGGTAAAGTAATATAATCCACAGTTTTCAGATAAGGCTATCTTTGGGGAGATCTTTTTGCCCACCCCAAATGTCTTCAAGTACCACTGGACTATACTGGGCCTATGCCCTCAGCACCTCTTAGAAGGGTCCCTGAAACAAGACCACTGTCGGGCATACTCAGCTGGGAAGGAAAATCCCTCCATAAATTATATCAATAAAATACCACCTCAAGGCAAGCCCCCAAATGTCCCCTCTTCTAACGAGACTTAGTCTGGCTTTAGTCATGTCTCTCACAGGCATCACCTGACTGCTTACATCAAGCTATATCAAGCTGATCCATTTTTCTTTTTCAGAGAGACAAACATACTAACCATGCAGAACCACGCATCTACTCAAATAAGTTGAAGACTGAAAAAGAAAAAATGTAAATTAGCCCTCAAAAGAAATCCTTTCAGTTCATGTTTCAACAGAATAGTATCTTTCCACACCTAAAGGTCATTCATCAATCTAGTTTTTGTTAGATGGTTTTTTGTTTTTTTGTTTTTTTGTCAATTTGGTAATGGGGGTTTTTTTCCCCTCACTTCCTCACTTTGCTTTTCTCTTCTCCCATCACTGGAATGCATGAATGACCTTTCTTTTTTGTCTTGTATTTGTCTAAATCCAACTACTCCTGACAGTAAATTCATCCTCCTTCACAACCCAGTCTTCCTTTCTTTCTGTATTTCACAGCACCTATTCTCAGGAGACTGTTCAGACAAGCACTGATTGGCTGAGTTATTATCAGCATTCATTCTAAGACCATTGGACACCCATAGTCGAGAGAGGATCCAAGGCATCTATTAGCATGAACCTCTGAAGAAAGGACAGCAGAATGTTTTTCAAACAGCTGTAGACTTCATTTGAGATTTGATTATTTATTACAAGTGAAGAGGTCCTTATTTTGATTCTCTGAGACTTGAGTGTAGGAGCACACATTAGATTTCTTCAAAATGCATCGTTCCTATATAGGCTGTGCTGTAGCCCAACCTTCTCTGAAACTAACACCTCAAGTAACCATATGATTAAACTGATATTTTCAGGGGAAGGGGAGTGTGTGATTCAAGAATGAAACCTATACTTGCTATACTAATTTCCCCAGGTTATCAGAATTATGAAATGCTGCCAGTTGGAAATTTCCATTCCCCAGCACTTGCGAAATATTTGAAATATGGGCCAAATCCTCCTACCAGGAAGTTTTGCTAAGGTGTTTAATTAAAATTCCAAACTATCACAGAAATCAGAAATTAAATCGGATTCCCCAACACCTCCCACATTTGTGTTCGCCACATCTTCACTGGTATCTGGCCCACCCTTTCCATAAAATACCCTCCTGCATGGCATACACTCAGCCTTGAAGGTGGTCAGAGAATCCTCCCCAAGCCTCATAGCTATACCACCATCTCTTCTCTCTACTAACACTGACGTTGACCTCCATTGCTCAAGTTTCCACTTTTTTTTCCTTCTCAGGAGGGAGACAAGTCACCTACTAACCCTTCCTTGCCATTCTTCCTTTCCACTGGAAGCCCTCATCACCTGTATTTCTTTCACTGTGACCATGAAAAGGGTAACATATTCATGAGTCCTTTAAATGATAATTACAATTTTGTTTCTCTTCCATCCTCCCACCAAAGGATGTGTACTTCTAGTTTTTGTCAGTTTCTTTCTGTGTTATTTCAAGATTTCTTTTTTGATTCATGGTTTCCTTTTCCCTTCACATTTCCTAAATCCATGCCTGTGAGTTTATGCAGGTATTACTATAGCATTACACCATAAATAGTAATAAGCATAAAATTCATACTGACAAATACAAGGGTTCATTTGCTGTAAATGTTGTACAGGATAACACAGAAAGAATAGAACAAAAAAGGCTAGTACTTTGACTTCTGAGCAACAACTAGGGCACCTCTGGAGTCAGTCAGGAGCCTACCTTACTCATAATTGCCTTGCAATATTTTAAATAATGAATAAGGTAGTGCCTTTATGAGTTCAATGCAATGCAGATCTAAAAAGCCATAAATCATCACAAATATCTCCACCTTCTTTATTCATTTGGGGATTCTTGGTTTGAAACCTTTAGCATGAGTCATAAAACCAAAACAAATTTTAGAATAAAGGCAAATTAAAAAAAAGCAAATTGTTTACTGTTATAACATTTCTAGGAACTAAGTGTTTGATAATCTATAGTGCTTACCACTATGCCTATCACATAATGAGCTCTCAGTGGATGACTCTTGAATGGACAGATATAGTAATGATTTCACAGTGTGGAAGGAAAAGGAGAGAGGCTTATTTCAATACAATGTACCTGAAAGTTCATCCATCACTTCAGTGTCAGGACCTGTATCCTATTTCACGAATGAGTGCCAGGCATTTTGAAAAGATGTTGATAACTGAGTGTAGATCAAGGTAAAACCCAGTGAGTAAGAGTGACACACCTCCATGCTGTTGGGCTTCATTTTTCTTCTGCCAGTCACAGCTCCCAGCCTTCCTGTCGGAATTCATTTTGCTTCCTTATTGAAACCAATACTCATGGTCAAGGTATCTGCAAGGAAAAATACAAACAACAGAGAAAGCTAATGCTTTGCATTCATTCCTCTTGAAGACAGCCCACAAGTTAGTCCTTCTCCTTTTACCTCTACAAACTCTACATCCTTCGTTCGTCCAGTCTCTTTCTCATCCTGCCTTCAGAAAACTTTTCCCACCCTGCCTTGGAGAAATATATAACCCTCTGATTAATGGAATACTAATGAGGCAAGGTAAGAACAACTTCACTTCTTTCTAGGCGAACATAATTCTTTTTTCAGATTCATAAATTCTCCCAACCTCATAGAACCAGCAAAGCCAAAGAGACTCGAGATTCCACATTAACTGAGAGATTGGCCCTCCTCTAGAGTGGCAAGTGCAAACTTTGGTCAATTCTGGGTCATTTTCATTCTTGGTAAAAACAAATGAATTTGTTTGGCACAGCTGCCCAGGGACTGCTCCATGGAAAACGTAGTGGGTATAGTTTGACCTAGGAGTCCAGATTCAAGCAAGTGAATCCGACTTTTTTTTAATTGGAGTATAGCTGCTTTACAATGTTGTGTCAGTTTCTGCTGTAGAGCAAAGTAAATCCACCACACATATGCACATGTCCCCTCTTCCTTGGATTCCCTTCCCATCTAGGTCACCACAGAGCAATGAGCACTTCTTATGCTATATAGTAGGTTCTTACTAGTTATCTGTTTTATACACAGCACTGTATACATGCAAATCCCGATCTCTCAATCCATCCCACTCTTCTTCCTCCCTTGGTATCCATACATTTGTTCTCTATATCTATGTCTCTATTTCTGCTTTGCAAATAAGTTCATCTATATCATTTTTCTACATTCCATGAATATAGAGGAATGGATAAACGTAAATGTGATACATATATACAACGGAATATTATCCAGCCATAAAAAGGAACGACACTGTGTCATTTGAAGAGATGTCAATGGATCTAGAGACTACAATACAGAGTGAAGTCAGAAAGAGAAAAACAAATCTATATTAACTCATTTAAGTGAGTCCTGCTTTTGGATTTAAAAAAATCTCTGTTCACAACAAAACGGAATGGTTGGGGGTTGGGGGTGAGTAAGAATATAACATTATTATCTTTGCTTCAAATTGTGCCTGGGTTAGACCCAGATCCATATAAGACATTCAGAATACGTTACAGTGTCTCAGTTTTTATCATATCAATTTCACAACATGTATTGCTTCATCATATACCATAAGGATAAAAATATGAGAAGAAATCAACTGCTGGCTTCTTCCTTAGTCAAAAAACTATGTATTACTGTAGACCCCATCTTGCCCTCTCACTAAACTACTTACTTTAATAATGCAGGAATGATAAATGGACATCTTTAAAATGTCAATTGGGATTAAGGTAGTTTATTTCAGTTTATAGTTTATCATCAGTTCCAACTTATCCAACAACTAGAAACTAGAACACATATATAGACTTTGAGCATCAGCAAATTGACCTCACAGATTGTTAATGGCAGTTTTACATAGTCTAGTTGAATACTTAAAAGATTATAGTAAGAGAAAGTAATTGTCCTTGTAATCAAAGTGAAATTGCTAGTATTTGATTTGGAAGAGACAAAGGTTCAAAGGTAGCTTCTGATCCCATGCTGAGAGTTAAGATGTTCAGTGTGTGAAGCACCTGCCTTTCCTCATCTCGCATCACTCATGTACCCAGAATTGTTGGCCTCTTTGGCCATGAAAGTCATCTACCCAGCTTCTACCAGCTTCTCTTTGTCTGGAAAGGAAGCTACCCACAGACCCTTTCTCATAGTCTATTTCAAAGATAAAAGGATGAAATTTGTCCCAGGGGGCCTGTCTTTATACCAGGCCTGGAACACCCATGTATAAATTGGTTTCCAAATCAGCACTTTATCCCAGTATCTACATGCCCGTTGATTGTTCCTCAAATAGATGCAGCCTCATGTGCCCTTAGGTGATGGATTATTCTACCTCTGCTATAGCTGGAATCTTTCAGAAGGTTAAGCCAAACCTGGCCTAGTGGGTTATTGTTCATGGAAAGCAAACATTACATCTCTGAAGGCAAAAGTTATAAGCCATTTTCTAAAAGCTGAATAAAGGGAGGAAGAACATCAACCTATACTAGATCATTGTGAAATTGATCTCCTTAGATTTTGGGAAATGCTCCACCTCTGTGTGGAAGTCAGTCTTTACTTGTCATACCTAATGCAATTACCATGGGAAAGAAGTAAAAATGATACCACATTCCTCTAGTTTTCAAAGTACCTGCCCCAGAATGCTCTTTCACATGCTACTCCCAAGTCTCTATGGTCAGCTAATAATTTTTTAAGTCTGTTCTTAAATAGAAAGCATATAGTTCTCCACAATACTTTAGGTATGAATTTATATTTGCAAATATATTTAGTCCTTCATTGGTTTACTGCACATATAATCTTCATCAGAAAAGTTCTATAGAGTTAAATGCATTCAAATATTTACTGTTACTTTTCTCTTCTTTGTCTAACTCAAATCCAGCCTGCTATAGCATAATCCAATTTCCATTTTCTGCCTTCTCATTTCATTTGGCATCAGCACAAGAGAGACCAAGTATTTATCTGAAATTTGAACCAGGCTGCTTCACCCAGGTATCTAATTCATTTCTTATGCCCAACATTGATAGGACAGTTGCTGCTACTGCTGCTGCTGCTAAGTTGCTTCAGTCATGTCCGACTCTGTGCGACCCATAGATGGAAGCCCACCAGGCTCCTCCATCCCTGGGATTCTCCAGGCAAGGACACTGGAGTGGATTGCCATTTCCTTCCCCAATGCAGGAAAGTGAAAAGTGAAAGTGAAGTTACTCAGTCGTGCCTGACTCGTAGCAACACCATGGACCACAGCCCACCAGGCTCCTCTGTCCATGGGATTTTCCAGGCAAGAGTACTGGAGTGGGTTGCCATTGCCTTCCAACTCAATATGGAATTTGAGAAACCTGCACTGGTGACCTGACAGCTGCTTTTATAACATGTTCCATCTCCTCCTTATCAAGTCCACCTCTCTGTGAGCCTACCCAGAGTTCAGATTCTCCCAAACCTAGTAGGAAAAGTTAAGGTTAAGTATGTAGATTACATTAGAGCAGACTCAACTAGGATTGCTTGCTTTGCACTGTAGGCTATGGAGAGCAACAGTTTCACAGTAAAGATGATGTTTGAAGAGGATACATCTAGCAGTAGGAAGATTAGTCAAGGCTATTATTTAAGAACATGAGACTTGGAGGGTGGCAATGAAAATTAAAGAGAAAGAAAACAAAGTAAAGAACTATATAAAATAGGGTTTGATAAAACAAGGTATTAAATGTATATAGGGACTAAAAGATAATCTATCAATTCCAGACTTAGAAATATAAAATTGGGAGCAAATTGAGAAAGCTTTTTTCTTTATTTGACATATAGCTGATTAGCAATGCTGTGTTAGGTTCAGAGGTAAGCAAAGTGACTTAGTTATATACATTTTTCAGATTATTTTCTATTATAGGTTATTACAAAATATTGAATATAGTTCTTTTTGCTATATATTCAGTTCAGTTCAGTCACTCAGTCGTGTCCGACTCTTTGTGACCCCATGGACTGGAAAGGATTTCTTTCCTTACAAAGAAATCCCAGGGCTGATCTCCTTCAGAATGAACTGGTTGGATCTCCTTGCAGTCCAAGGGACTCTCAAGAGTCTTCTCCAACACCACAGTTCAAAAGCATCAATTCTTCAGCGCTCAGCCTTCTTCACAGTCCAACTCTCACATCCATACATGACCACTGGAAAAACCATAACCTTGACTAGATGGACCTTTTTTGGCAAAGTAATTAGGTTGCAGCAAACATAATTGTGGTTTTGGACTCCAAATTTTAAATCATTATCAGTTCAGTTCGGTCAACTCAGTCATGTCCCACTCTTTGCAACCCCTTGGACTGCAGCACACCAGGCTTCTCTGTTCATCACCAACTCCCAGAGCTTGCTCAAACTCATGTTCAATGAGTTGGTGATGTCATCCAACCATCTTATCCTCTGTCATCCCCTTCCCCTCCTGTCTTCAATCTTTCCCAGCATCAGGGTGTTTTCTAATGAGTCAGTTCTTTGCATTAGGTGGCCAAAGTATTGGAGTTTCAGCTGAATATTTGAATATTCAGGACTGATTTCCTTTAGGATTGACTGGTTTGATGCTCTTGCAGTTCAAGGGACTCTCAAGAGTTTTCTCCAATACCACAGTTTAAAAGCATCAATTCTTCAGCACTCAGCTTTCTTTATGGTCCAACACTCACATCCATACATGACTACTGGAAAAACCATACCTTTGACTAGACAGACTTTGTTGGCAAAGTAATGTCTCAGCTCTTTGATATGCTGTGCAGGCCTGTCACAGCTTTTCTTTCAGTGAGCTAGCATCTTCTAATTTCATGGCTGCAGTCACCATTCACAGTGATTTTGGAGCCCAAGAAAAGAAAATATGTCACTGTTTCCATTGTTTCCCCATCTATTTGCCATGAAGTGATTGGACTGGATGCCATGATCTTCATTTTTTGAATATTGAGTTTTAAGTCAGCTTTTTCACTCTCCTCTTTCACTTTCATCAAGAGGCTCTATAGTTCCTCTTCACTTTCTGCCATAAGGTTGGTGTCATCTGTATATCTGAGGTTATTGGTATTTCTCCTGGCAATCTTGATTCCAACTTGTGCTTTATCCAGCCTGGCACATCACATGATATACTCTGCATATAAGTTAAATAACCAAGGTGACAATATACAGCCTTGACATACTCCTTTCTCAATTTGGAACCAGTCCGTTGTTCCACGTCTGGTTCTAAATGTTGCTTCTTAACCTGCATACAGATTTCTCAAGAGGCAGGTAAGATGGTCTGGTATTTCCATCTCTTGAAAATTTTTCCACAGTTTATTGTGATCCACACAGTCAAATACTTTAGTGCAGTCAATGAAGCAGAAGTAGATGTTTTCCTGAAGCTCTCTTGCTTTTTCGATGATCCAGCAGATGTTGACAATTTGATCTATGATTCCTCTACCTTTTCTAAAACCAGCTTGAACATCTGGAATTTCTCCGTTCACGTACTGTTGAAGCCTAGTTTGGAGAATTTTGAGCATTACTTTGCTGGTGTGTGAGATGAGTGCAATTGTGCAGTAGTTTGAACATTCTTTGGCATTGCCTTTCTTTGCGATTGGGATGAAAACTGACCTTTTCCAATCCTGTGGCCACTGCTTAGTTTTCCAAATTTGCTGGCATATTGAGTGCAGCACTTTCACAGCATCATCATTTAGGATTTGAAATACCTCAGCTGGAATTCTATCAGCTCCACTAGATTTGTTCACAGTGATGTTTCCTAAGGCCCAGGATGTCTGGCTCTAGGTGAGTGATCACACCACCGTGGTTATCTGGCTCGTGAAGATATTTTTCGTTTAATTTTTCTGTGTATTCTTGCCACCTTTTCTTAATATCTTCTGCATCTGTTAAGTCAATACCATTTCTTCTCAAACACATCTTTATTAATCAAAATAGGAACCATTACAATAAGCACATTTTTGCCAACAAGATATAAGTTGTTTTGTTCCTGTAGCATAAAAATCCATGCTTCTGGATTTGATGAACACTTGGAAAGCGTTTTATGCTTCCTGCTGTTTGTGGAAGTGTTTTCCCTGCAAAAAGTTGTTGAGATGCCTGAGTAAGTGGTATAGTCAGTTGGTGAAAAGTCAGGTGAATATGGCTGATAAGGCAAAACTTCATAGCCCAATTCATTCAACTTTGGAAGCAGTGTTTGTGCGATGTGCAGTTGGGCATTGTCATGGAGGAGAATTGGGCCCTTTCTGTTGACCAATGCCAGCAGACATTGCAGTTTTCAGTGCATCTCATCGATTTGCTGAGCATACTTCTCAGATGCAGTGGTTTCACCAGGAAAGCTGTAGTGGGTCACACCAGTAGTAGACCACCAAACAGTGACCATGACCTTTTTTTATGCAAGTCTGGCTTTGGGAAGTGCTTTAGAGCTTCTTCTAAGTCCAATCACTGAGCTGGTCATCACCAGTTGTATAAAAATCCACTTTTCATCACAGGTCACACTCCTGATCAAGAAATGGTTCATTGTTGTTGCATAGAATAAGAGAAATGACACTTCAAAACAACGATTTTTTAAATTTGTGGTCAGCTCATGAGGCACCCATTTTTGAGCTTTTTTACCTTTCCAATTTGCTTCAAATGCTGAATGGCTGTAGAATGGTCAACATCGAGTTCTTTAACAAATTCTCATGTAGTTGTAAGAGGATCAGCTTCACTAATGGCTCTCAATTGGTCGTTGTCAACTTCCAGTGGCTGGCCACTGCACTTATCTTCAAGGTTCTCATCTCCTTTGCAAAACTTCTTGAACAACCATTGCACTGTACGTTTACTAGCAGTTCATAAGCCAAATGTGTTGTTGATATTGTGAGTTGTCTCCACTACTTTATGACCATTTTGAACTTGAATAAGAAAACTGCTCAAATTTGCTTTTTGTCTAACATCATTTCCCTAGTCTGAAATACATATAAAATAAACAGCAAATAATGTCATTAACAGAAAAACATAAGTGAGAAATGCACATTAAAGTGGTGTATAATATAACCCACATTTATCTAAGAATGTATTCCAATATCAAACAGCAAAGTTCAACAATGCAAAACCGCAAATACTTTTGCACCAACATAATAGTAGGTCTTTGTTGGTTATCTATTTTATATGTAGTAGTGTGTATCTGTTAATCCCAAACTCCTAATTTATCTCTCTTGCTCTCTTCCCCTTTGATAACCATAAGTTTGTTTTCTATATCTACGAGTCTATATCTGTTTTGTAAATAAGTCCATTTGTATCATTTTTTTAAAGTCCACATATAAGTGATATATTTGTCTTTCTCTGTGGGGAAACTTTAAAGAAAGTAACTTTAACCTGGAACATAATGATTTCCAAATCATCTCATAACACTGGAGACATCTAGTAGGCAGCTATAAATGAGTACTAGAGTTCGGGTGAAAATCTGGAGCTCAATAAATGGAGGCAAGCATTCTCTTCAGAGAAGTGAAAGTTGGGATCAAAATTAACCTAGTCTCCAAGGAAGAAAGTATAGAAAGATAAAGTAAAGGAGTTTAGAAAAGAATTAAACACCATTGGATTTGGCAAGGACAACACTGATTGTCTGTCAAGAGTTGCTGGTGGAAGCTACTTTTCTTCATGTCTCATTCTCCTATATTAAAAAAAGACACAGAAGGGCAAATCCTTGAACCCAAAGTAAATACCAGCACTTTGCAGAGCAACTCAAACAACCTTCAGATATCAGTTCTGTACATTTAGAGACATAATCAGGTCATGTGAAAAGCTGGCATCAGCAAGGCTCTGAGGCCAGCTGAGCATCTGTGAAGCAGCCTCCTGGCTCAGTCATACTTTCTCACCCACAGCTGAAGTTGGGATCAGTGGCAACAGCCTGGGAGACTCTTCAGTGGGCATTTGCCTTGGGAATCCAGGCAGCTTGCTTTGGGGTCCCTGCAATTACTCTCCAGACATGCGAATCTTTGCGGATTTGCGGGGATGGGCTGATTGATCAGTTTGTTGGTCAAGTTCTGTTTTATTTTGTTTTTATGTTATTTTCATAGAAAGAGAATTTTCTTAACAGGCCAGATAGGGCAATAAATACTGGACATCTGTGTCCTGAGGAATGGACAGCTCATATATAGGAAACATCAAACCTATGAACAAGACACATAATGCCAACAGACATTTATTGCAGGCAACATTGTGTGAAGCTAATAGGTCAGAACTGCGATAAATAGACCAAAGCAAAATGCAACCAAGCCCAGACAAGGCGAGACAGTCAAGCACATTTGGGGACTGAGGTGAGTTCATGTGTAGAAAGATTGGAAATAATTTGACAGAAAGTAAGCCAAGAGAGTTTCCATGACCTCGTAGCAATGTTTTAAGCAGTGCTCAAATCTTCTGGTATAAGGATCTTGGTGGTTAATAGAGCTAACTCATAGCACATACTTTCCCCTAAGGATAACAGTTTTTTGTGTTTTTTTTATTTAAGTCTGTGTCTTCTTCAGCTTTCCTCCACGTGTTCCTTGTACTCATACCCCTCCTCCCATCACTTCAAAATGTGACACTCCCTCCACTTTTTAAATTCCCCCCATTTCTGAAACTTCCTCAGCACTGTTCAGCCTTCTACCTATGACACTGGTCAGACTCCCACAAGCCCTTGGTTGATTTCTAAATGTTGTTTCTGGCTCACATCTTCCTGTGATGAAACTGAAACCAGTTGGTTACTGATGACTGATTCTCAGTAGTCAGTTAGCAGCTGACTCCCTACCAATAAACTCAGACAAAAAAGCAGCTGAGACACTCACCTCTGGATCAGGCTTGAACTCTGCAAGATAGATTTTGAGGGTTCAAAGGAAATGAGATCCTATCATAAGTATGATGATCACATAAACATAAAGACAAATGGGGCACCTCTACTGGAATACCACCCCTTGAAAAAGGACGTGCTTTGGTACCTGTGCCACCACGGAAAGACCAACTAGCTGAGTCAAAAGCAGACTTCTGAGTCATCAGCCAGACAACACTTCAGGTCCCTGGAAACCATAATATCATGCACAACAAATCAAAAACTTCTTGTTTTCAGAGGTTTTTTGTTTATTTTAACTTAAAGATTCTTTGCTAGCCTTATCTCAGAGTCTGGGTAGCTATATTATCTCCCTTGGTTTATAGTTTACCTCTGCCTACCTGCCTCAGCATATAAACTGTACTCAAGTAATGCTTTGGAATATTAATTATTCTCTCTTCCAGGCAAACAAACAATCCTGGACATGGGAACTTCAACACAAACTCAAGTGTTCAATAACTGCCCAATGTATAAAGTACATGACAACTCAAAAAGTATTCAGAAGTATTTTTAAATGTAGCTGAGGATTACACAAAATTAATAAAATGGAGCTTACGCATTTGCATTTCAGATCCAGAATGAATACATGGCTTGCTCCACCCACTTCTGCCTTCTCATGAACAGCAAGATCTAGACAAAAGTCATGACTACATGAGTGCTGTGTGGTTACTCTGGCTTTACAAGATGAGCCAATTGATATACAACCACAGGGTTCATCTCTTTGTTCTTTAAAAAGTACTGTAAATAACGATTTCCATAGTAGTCATTTTAATTAGCAAAATTTTAACATATTAATATTAAACTGTTAAAAAATTAATTTATAAAATTAACAAAACATAATTAACAAGATACATACTGAATAGACCATGTAAGTATCTCATCAGTACTCTGGCAATTTTTATAGTACACAAACTCATCATGAAATGAGAATTCCCATATGTGCCTTAGAAGCATATTGATAGAGAGCAGGAAGAACTACAGCCACATAGCCAGGCTCAGCATAAAGCACTATGACCCAGTCTAAACCCTGGCTGCTCAGTAGCACGACCTCAGGAGTGTCATACTCACTGGCATTCCCTCCTCCTTTAATCTTTTCATTGTACCTCCCTCTTACTCATGTCTAGTGAATGACTTCTTATTTTACTAAGATAGCTTAAAGCCTTCCTAAGGTTCCTCATCCACCATTTAATTTCTATAGCATGGTCCTATATTCATCCTCACATTTAAATCATAAATAGTCTTCTTGCCTCCAGTTCTCTCCACCTCCACCACCCGTTTTTATTTCAACCTGATATTCCTTCATGGTTTTTTCCAGTAGTCCCCCATCACTTGTATGATGTGAGAGCTGGACTATGAAGAAAGAAAGTGAAGTCACTCAGTCATGTCCGACTCTTGTGACCTCATGGACTGTAGCCTACCAGGCTCCTCTGTTCATGGGATATTCCAGGCAAGAATACTAGATTGCGTTGCCATTTCCTTCTCCAGGAGATCTTCCTCCCAGGGATTGAACCTGGGTTTCCAGCATTGTAGGCAGACGCTTTATCCTCTGAGCCACCAGGGAAGTCTCATGAAGAAAGCTGAGCACTGAAGAATTGATGCTTTTAAACTGTGGTGTTGGAGAAGACTCTTGAGAGTCCCTTGGATTGCAAGGAGATCCAACCAGTCCATCCTCAAGGAGATCAGTCCAGAATATTCATTGGAAAGACTGATGCTGAAGCTAAAACTCCAATAATTTGGCCACCTGATATGAAGAACCGACTCATTGGAGAAGACCCTGATGCTGGAAAAGATTGAAGGCAGGAGGAGAAGGGGATGACAGATGATGAGATGGTTGGATGACGTCACGGACTCAATGGATATGAAGCTGAGTAAACTCCAGGAGTTGGTGATAGACAGGGAGGCCTGGTGTGCTGCAGTCCATGGGGTAGCAAAGAGTTAGACATGACTGAGTGACTGAATTGAACTGATCTACCTTCCTAAACCCCAGCTTCCACTATGGCACTCCTCTGTTCAAAAGCTTTCCAAGAATCTATATGTCTCTCATCATGGCCTTCTAAAATTTGACCATGGCTATTCCCAACATATATGTTCTCAATCCAGATCATTCCTTTGTATATCCTATACTCTACAACGATTTTCATCTCTTCTGTCTTACTCCAAAACTTCTAGAAAACAGAAAGTGTGGCAAAAATTATGGGATATTTCTTTAGGGAAATGCAATCATGGGACAGAAGTGAAGGAAAAAGAAAGGGACACAGGGAATGATGACAAGCAATAAAAGATAACATAACAGCAATGGCCTCTACTTCACTATGAGCTTGAAGAATCTCAGTCACTTAGCAGGTCACCTACTCAGCTACCCAGAATGTCTCCAGACAGGCTGGTCAGAGAAACTGTCTTAAATGAGTCCACTGAAGGATGAAAAGGAAAGTGTGCTTATCTGCCCAAATTCTTTCTGGCTCTTATTGGTCTTTGCCCAAGTCAACTCTCTTCTAGGTTGTGTCTTCTGGACCCCTGAAGAGCTGCTTAGGTAGATAGAGCCCATGCTCAGTAGCATGATGTATCATACAAGTCTCAAAGTGTGAAAGGAACCAGAGAGTCCAGGCATGGAGCTGGCCAGTCTTGGGTGGTAGAATGTCAAAGACCGCAGACTTTGTCAGGCTCCCAGCTGAGGCAGAGCAGATAGATGAAGAGGTCAAAGCCCTTGAACCAGATAAGACTAAGAGAATCAGCAGAGGTGTATAGGTTCAATATGCCATCTCCCCATCTATTCAAAGTCAGCCTTTCCATAAAGTTTCCCCTCTGATCTTCACCCCTGAAATCTTTATTTGAGTGCTTGCTCACATGCTGCTAGATTTGTGAAGTTTATTTAAAGATGGTATGTGTGTGTTTAGTCTCCTTCTTTAAATTATAAGCTCATTAATGGCAGATGCCACGTGTGTATTTCCATGGATGTCCATCTCATCCAGCCCAGTAACAGCACATAAATGGAATCCCAGCAGCAGCTGTTTAATAAGTAAAAGAGCAGAACCACCTGGAGGGTAGCAGATTTGGCAATCACTTTGGCCCTGGTGAACACAAGGACAGCCTCTTTTCTTTTGGCTTCATAGAAATAGCCTGAACTTTGGAAGAAACCCTAATGGACAATTAAATCATTCCCTCATTGCACCCTATTCTCTCAAGTCATTTCTTGCACAGTGAAAAAATGATGTAGGTCCTAAACTAATTAGAAGCAACTGACTCTTTTTTTTTTTTTTTTGGCTCTTATTTTAAAAAAGAAAATGAACTCTTTTCTTCTCCAACAGGAAATTGGTTAAAATTAGATCCTGTGTTCATCATTCAAATATTTTTCTTTTTTGTGAACAACTACCAATTCAAACAGAGAAGGCAATGGCAACCCCACTCCAGTACTCTTGCCTGGAAAATCCCATGGATGGAGGAGCCTGGTTGGTAGGCTTCAGTCCATGGGGTTGCGAAGAGTCGGACATGACTGAGTGACTTCACTTTCACTTTTCACTTTCATGCATTGGAGAAGGAAATGGCAACCCACTCCAGTGTTCTTGCCTGGAGAATGCCAGGGACAGGGGAGCCTGGTGGGCTGCCGTCTATGGTGTCGCACAGGTCGGACATGAATGAAGCGACTTAGCAGCAGCAGCAGCAACCAATTCAAAATCAAAACCATGCAATGTAGTAAAACTGTTATGACCATAGACTCTGGAGCCAGAGTCACTGGTTCAAATCTCAGCTCTGCCACTTACTAGCTATATGACTTTGGGAGAGTTAACTTCCATGCCCACAGTTGCCTTATAGATAAAATGAGAATAGTAACAGCCCCTACCCCATAGGGTTTTTATGAACATGAAATGTGTAGGTGTCTGTAATGCCTGGAAAACTACCTGAAACATGGCACAACACACATGAGAGTTTGCTTAATAAATAAACAAGGTTGTGGGGTTTGGGAAGGAAAATGAGAACAAGCAAAATTATATACTGCTCTAGAGAAGGCGATGGCACCCCACTCCAGTACTCTTGCCTGGAAAATCCCATGGACAGAGGAGCCTGGTAGGCTGCAGTCCATGGGGTTGCGAAGAGTCAGACACGACAGCGACTTCACTTTCGCTTTTCACTTTCATGCATTGGGGAAGGAAATGGCAACCCACTCCAGTGTTCTTGCCTGGAGAATCCCAGGGACGGGGGAGCCTAGTGGGCTGCCGTTATGGGGTTGCACAGAGTTGGACATGACTGAAGTGACTTAGCAGCTGCAGCAGCTGGTTGGTTGAACACATGGCTTTAAGCTCTTTAAGATCAGACTCTATCTTACTAAACAATACATTGCTGATGGTGTATAAATGTGAAGCGTTTTAGTGAATAAATGGGGGAGGGGAAGTTATGAGCAGGAGTGAGAAGCCCAGCTTGCAGTTAAAACTTGACTAACTAGATAACACCTAGTCTCCACTCCAAGAAAAGCATTTGTATAGTTGATTGAAAAGTATGTGGGTCCCACCCAACACGCTGTTTTATTATTTCCTCATTCTTCTGTCATCGCAGCAGGTGTAGCTTATCATTCCAGACTCATCTTGCCTCTCCTATTTGCCCTGTTACCTCTGTTCTTCATTCTCTCTGTCTCTCAGACACCTTACTGGGTCCTTACCATCTGTTCAACTTCCTAGCTTCAAGACCACTCTAGAGAGAGAATACAACAGCCCAGGGCAAATGCCAAATCAACACATCCCAGCTTCAGAGAAACTAACTCTTTGCTACTCCTCCCCAGGGACACAAAGGTTTTTCTTCTGAAGTAGGAGATATACCTTGGGGTCACATCCTCGCCTCATCACTACTCTCCAGAGTTCCTCCTCCTGTATGCCTCTCTACCACAGTCCCTACACAGTAGCCATTTACAGATCCAAACAATTATAAAAGTAATCTGAGGATGTTCCAGTGTGTCAGTTTTATTAAAGATCATTTGCTCAGTTCAGTTTGAGTTAACATAATATTTGTAGCTATTGGACCAACTAACCCCAGAAAAAGGTCATTGGCCCAAGTTTCATACAGTGTGGCATTTTATTTCCAGCCTCCTCCAAGTTTTTCCTGTGACTGAAACTCTATCAAAGTCTATAACTCCCCCCAGAGCAATGAATTTCAACACTCTATTGTATAGGAATTTGTACAGTGAATTTCTTCCCTCCGTATGGCATTTGCCACATCAAAGGAGGCCAATAAAAAGTGCCTTCCAGAGAAGGCTTTCCTTGTGGCTCAGCTGGTAAAGAATCCGCCTGCTATGTGGGAGACCTGGTTTTGATCCCTGGGTTGGAAAGATCACCTGGAGAAGGGAACAGTTACCCACTCCAGTATTCTGACCTGGAGAATTCCATGGACTGTATATTCCATGGGGTCACAAAGAGTCACTACTGAGCAATTTTCACTTCACTTCCAGAGAAGGGCTTTGAACTAGCTCTCTGAGGTATGTCATGAATTTGTAGAAGAAAATAAGGAATCATTTCCCCAAAAAAAGGACACATACTATTAGAGAGAATTGTGGGGAAGGTGAATTTTTAATCTCTTATTCACTGTACCCTACATTCATAGGATTTCCTTCTAAAGAACTTGTGATACTGTTAGCGTTAGCCACTCAGTCCTGTCCAATTCTTTGCAATCCCATGGACCATAGCCTGTCAGGATCCTCTGTCCATGGGATTTCTCGGGCAAGAATAGTGGCGTGTGCTGCCATTCCCTTCTCCAGATCTTCCCAACCTGGGGATCAAACCATGTCTCCCACATTGCAGGCAGATTCTTTACTGTGTAACGTGACCCCAGCCTACAGGTCAGGCTCTCTGGCAATTAGGTCTTTTGAATATAAAGAATAATAAAATTTTAGGGTAAGAAGAGAGCTTAAAATAGCATAGTCTAATTCCCTTACTTCTAGTAAGGAAACTTAGACGACAAGGGTGAAATTATATAGCCAAAAAACTCATTAAAAAACTAATTAAAATCAGAACTAGGATTTGAATCCAGACCTAATTATACTGATAGTGGGCTCTAGTGCTAGGATATAATGTAAACAATAAAAGTAACCTGAAATCTGTAACATTGTATAAACTCTCAACACAATGACTCAACTAAATATCAGGAATGTTTATTAATTTATTAAAAATTATTTCTTCTTTAATTATAGTGTGTTAAACTCTCTTTGGTAATCATAAAAGCTTAGGAGTAAGGTTAAAAAATGTGTAAAGTATAAATAAAGAAAAGTAAAGGGCATTTAAAAAGGAACTGAAAAGATGAGAGAAGTCACCACATAACTGAATAGTAGGACATATACTGTCTAAATATACATTCTCTCCAGTGAAATTAAATTAATTAGGAGAATCACATAAATTATGGTAGAAGCACCTTGCAAGTATTAGCCCATGAAACTCTCCTAACAACCCTGTGAGGCAGAAAGAGTTAAGTAATCTGCCCTTAGCTGGCTCCTTACAAAGAGTCATCAAAAGAGAACATTGGGGACACATCCAGACAATCTCATTCCAGGACTTTGCTCGTAATGACTACTCCTTTCAGGCAGTAAGTATATGAAGACATAGTATCAGAAAAAAATCAACATTCAAAGCCTGTTTTCATGTCCATCTAACTGTCAGAGTGGCACAAATTACACACGCATAGCCTCTGAAGCAGGGTTTCCATTTGTAGGTATTTCCTAGAAGGAGACTCAGAAACTGATACGTGAAATGTTTAAGGATGCATTGTTTGTAATATTGAAATCTGGAAATAAAATAAATGTCAACCAGTAAGAGATTACCTAAACTATGGGGCAGCCATTCTGTGGGGGACCAAGAAGAATGTAGCAAATTTCTATGTATTGTCATAGGAAAGCGGGTTGCATCCCATGTATTGCTAGAGGGATGGAAATTCTTACAACCCTGAGGTGGTGCAGTTGTCAAGAATCCACCTGCCAGTGCAGGAGATTAAAGAGACACAGGTTTGTTCTCTGGTCAGGAAGAACTCCTGGAGCCGGAAATGGTAACCCACTCTAGTATTCTTGCCTGGAAAATTCCATGAACAGAGGAGTCTGGCAGACTACAGTCTATGGGGTAGCAAAGAGTTGGACACAACTGAGCACACACACACACACACACACACACACACACATACATATGAGTTAAACGTTCAGTCCCTGGAACGAGACACTCCTGAGTTCAAATTCTGGCTTACTACTTTCTACTCTCTGACCTTGGGCAAAATTACTTCTCTACTTCTCTGAGTTTTTGTTTTCTCACCTGTAAAAAATACTGGTGCCTGCTTTATATCATTAGTGTAAGAATTAAATAATGTAGTGCTTGTAATAGGCACAAAGTACAACACACAATAAATGCTCAAAAAATACTAACAAATGCTACTGATTTAACCTTAAGAGCCATATCTATCTGTTTTCTGGCTATAGGGACAGCAGTGCTTGTCTTTAGCTTCATCAATACTGGTGTGTTACTCCAAAATTGAAGAAGACACATGTATCCCAATGTTCATTGCAGCATTATTTACAATAGCTAGAACATGGGAGCAACCTAGATGTCCATCAACAGATGAATGGATAAAAAGCTGTGGTACATATACACAATGGAATATTACTCAGTCAACAAAAGAACACATTTGAGTCAGTTCTAGTAAGGTGGATGAACCTAGAGCCTATTATACAGAGTGAAGTAAGTCAGAAAGAGAAAGGTAAATATCGTACACTAATGCATATATATGGAATCTAGAAAGATGGTACTGATGAATTTTTTTGCAAGGCAGCAATGGAGAGACATAGAGAAAAGACTTATGGACACAGGGAAGGGGAGGAGAGGGTGAGATACATGGAGAGAGTAACATGGAAACTTATATTACCATATGTAAAATGGATAGCCAATGGGAATTTGCTGTATGTCTCAGGGAACTCAAACAGGTGCTTTATACCAACTTAGAGGGATGAGATGGGAAGGGAGGTGGGAGGGAAGTTAAAGAGGGAGGGGACATAGGTATACCTATGGATGATATATGTTGATGTTTGACAGAAAACAACAACATTATGTAAAGCAATTATCCTTCAATTAAAAAATAAATAAATTTTTTAAAAATAATGGTGTGTTACTTAAACAGTATCTGAGCCAAGTCCTAAACTTTCCTGGTGAGTTGTTCTGCATGTAGCCTAAGTTCAAACTTGTACCAGTCTGGATGTTATCTTTTGGAAGCATTTGCAATACAATTTTGTTATGCTAAATAAAGTAGTACCTGAGTAGAAGCATGAATTAAAAAGTCAGTCAGTAACAAATACCATATGATATCACTAATACACGGAAACTAAAAAATAGTACAAATGAACTTATTTATGAAACAGAATCAGACTCATAGGCATAGAAAACAAACTTACAGTTACCAAAGGGGAAGCAGGGATAAATTAGGAGTATGGCATTAACAGATACACATTACTATATATAAAATAGGTAGATAACAAAGAGTTACTGTTTAGCATAGGGAAATGCATTCACTATCTCATAACAACCTAAAATGGAAAAGTATTTTTTTTCATTCCTAATCAACTTTTTTCTTCAATTTCTTAAAAACTTTTTATTTTATATTGGAGTATAGTTGAGTAACAATGTTACGAAAGTTTCAAATGTACAGCAAAGTGATTTAATTTTTTTTTTAATTTTTAAAATTTGAAAATAGAATTTTTAAAATTATATATATATGTGTATAACCAAATCACTTTGCTGTACACTTGAAACTAACACAATATTGTAAATCAATTGTATTTCAATTTTTTAAAAGTCAGTTAGTTTTTCAATTCCAATTTCTGTTTTTCTTCAAATTCCAACTTAGTTTCCATCTCCTTACCTTCCATGCTCCATTCCCTGACGCTACTCAGTCAGCACATTTTCTCTGCTGATACTTTAGGTAGATTTCTATTATGGCAACTATCATTCTGTGTTATGTTTATGCTTGTTGCTCTTCTAGACTGTGCATGCTTCCAGGTCAGGTGCTAGGTCTTATTCATCTTTCACCCACCAAATACCTCCATGATGCTGAAAATACACTCAAAAATGTGAAATAGATTACAGTTAAAATAAGCTGAATTCTGAGGTTCTACCTCAGAAATATTTGAAAACTTATCCCCAAAATGGCTAGAAAATAGCCTAAAGAGCAAGATAGAGGAAGGAAATACAAAGCCCAGTTTGGAAAGTTGCTGCATATATAATAGAGCGAAGCATAAGATTCTGAGTTCATAAATCAATCCACGCTCTATTTCGGCTTCCACTTTTCTGAACACAGTTACTTAGGAGAGGTCAAAGCAAGACAGAAACAATCCTAGACTAGAAATCCAGAGACCTGGATTTAGTCCCAGCTGTGCCATGAACTATCATTTACTGTCTGTAAGTCTGTGTGGGACATAATGATTCATAAGATTCTTTCCAACTTGTCCCATATCAGCACAACACTGTATCTACTCTCGTTAATCTCACTCTACAGCTATAAAAATTGAGACAAAAACTCAATCAGAGCCCTACAACAACTGGTTGCCATAGTTAAAGGTGGAACATGGAAGGAAAAGCTCCCCACCTGGAACCCATCCCTGCAGAGGCACCCTGTACTTAGTGGCAGAAGGGACTTGCGGGGGAAATCAAAGCTTCTCTGTCCTCTGCCAAGAACATGAAGTTCCCACACCCATGGGAGCCAAATGAGTGTATATAGTGTTGGCAGTCAGCACAACCTCCTGGGTTCCAAATAGACATGCAAGGATGTCTTAATCAATGTTCCTGCCAGGCACCTGGGGACAGAAATTGCTCAAGATCCACCGATGAAAACAGGAGTCTTGTCTAGGTCATCTTGTTTGTTGTAATCACTGAGACATCATCTGAGGCTGACAACTAGATCCAGGACCAAATCCAGAGTTGAGAGTTTGACTGATCATTTGGTTCAGACACCCACATCCAAATAGAGAACACTGAAATCTTGAAAAGAAGTCTAAAAGCATGGATTGTATGCATACATTTTAGAGTAAAGTCCATTCAGCTTCTCAGAAGACAAGGTAAGAATCAAGAATCAGGAGGCAGGATCAAGACAGCAGAATAGAAAGATCCTGAGCTCATCTCCTCCACAGACACCAAAACTGTTACATTTAGACAATTACTTTGACAGAATTACTGTCAATTAATTACTTCTAGAAAAACTCTGAAAAGGACCTGAAGACTAGCAGAAAAGCTTATCTACAATTAAGGATACAAAGAAAAACAATGGGTTTTTCTTTATCACGATACGTGGAAGGGAAGACCCATAATCTAGTCAAACCCCAGCACAGTGACCCACAAGTAGAAGGACATGTCACAAATGCAAAGGTACTCCCTAAGGAACAAAGGGTTCAAGTCCCACATTGGGTACCTCGGCTCTGGGGACAAGCACTGGGAAGATGAGCCCATAAAACTGGCTTTGAAAAACAATAGGGCTTAAGTCTGGGAGGGTCCGAGAGCTGAAGGAAATCTAAACTCTGCTTTCAAAGGTCTCACACATAAACTCATTCTCTCTGAGTTCCAGCTCAGGTATGAGTTTGTAAAGTGCCTGGCACTCTAGCTAGTCCACCAAAGCCACCACCCCAACATGCTCCTGGCCTACACCCATTCCAATGCCAGCTGTCCCTCCAAGGCAGCAGCCCAGGCACACACTGTGCCCATTGAAGCTCCAGCCATCCCACTAGGACAGTAGTTTTGGCCTGTCTTAGGAAAGCTCTAACCTGAAACTGCTCCATTTCTAGCCATTCAACCAAGGTAACCCTGATCCAACCCAGTGCACCCTGCAACTCTCCCCTGCACCCATGCCTGCTTCAGCCCCAGTCGGTCTGCCAAAGTGACCCCAGCACATACAGTCTACATAGGGAATGCTCCAACCCAACACTACATCTTCAAGACCAGAGGAGCTAACTATTTCACCTAATTTATAGAAGCAATGACAGAAAATCAAACAAAATGAGGAGAAAGAGGAGTTTATTCTAAAAGAAAAGACAAAAACACCCAGGGGGAAAAAGCCTAATGAAACAGAGATAGGTAATTTACATGATAAAGACTTCAAAGTCACAGTCATAAAGATCTACAGAACTTGGGAAAAAAATGAAAGTGCACAGTGAAAACTTCAACAAAGAATTATAAAATAGAGAAAAGAAGCAACCAGAGCTGAAGAATACAGACATGTGAAAAACAAAAATACACTAGAGGGAATTGCTTATATGCTACATAAGAATATATAAGTGACCTGGAAGATAGAATGATGGGAATCATCCAATCAAAACATTAAAAAGAAAAAGATTTTAAAAGAAGATACTTTCAGAAACTCATGACAACATCAAGCATGCTAATATTTGTATTATAGGAGTCCCAGAAAGAGAGGAGAGAGAGGGCCAGAAAATTATTTAAAGAAATAGTGGCTGATGAGAATTCCCTGGTAGTCCAGTGATTAGGACTTACCACTTTCACTTTTATGTGGTCCAGGTTCAATCCCTGGTAGGGGAGCTAAGATCACACAAGTCATGTTGTGCAGCTCCAAAAAAAAGTGGCTGAAAACTTCCCTAAACTGAAGACGGAAACAAATATCCAGGTCCAGAAATCATAGAGAACACCAAACAAAATGAACCCAAAGTAACCCACACCAAGGCATTTCAGCATTAAAATGGAAAATTTTAAAGAGAAAATTTGAAAGGCAGCAAGAGAAGAAATTAAAAGAAGCTGACTCCTTGGAAGGAAAGTTATGTCCAACCTAGATAGCATATTCAAAAGCAGAGACATTACTTTGCTAACAAAGGTCCGTCTAGTCAAGGCTATGGTTTTTCCAGTGGTCATGTATGGATGTGAGAGGGACTGTGAAGAAAGCTGAGTGCCGAAGAATTGATGCTTTTGAACTGTGGTGTTGGAGAAGACTCTTGAGAGTCCCTTGGAATGCAAGGAGATTCAACCAGTCAATTCTAAAAGAGATCAGCCCTGGGATTTCTTTGGAAGGAATGATGCTAAAGCTGAAACTCCAGTACTTTGGCCACCTCATGCGAAGAGTTGACTCATTGGAAAAGACCCTGATGCTGGGAGGGATTGGGGGCAGGAGGAGAAGGGGATGACAGAGGATGAGATGACTGGATGGCATCGCAGACTTGATGTACATTAATTTGAGTGAACTCCGGGAATTGGCGTTGGACAGGGAGGCCTGGTGTGCTGCAATTCATGGGGTCGCGAAGAGTCGGACACGACTGAGTGACTGAACTGAACTAAACTGAAGAGAAGAAAAGTGAGTCACATACAAGGGAAGCTTTGTAAGGCTATCAGCTGTTTTAAAGTAGAAACTTCATGCCATAAGGGAACAGCATAATGTATCTAAAGTGCTGAAGTGAAAAAAAGTTACAATTGAGTAAGGCTATCATTCCAAAGTGAGAGAGAGAGAAAGAGTTTCCAAAACAAACAAAAATGATAAAACTGCATTACTGGTCTTACAAGGATGTTAAAGGGAAAAGAAAAGGTCATAAATAGAAATGCAAAAATGTATGAAAGCAAAAAATCTCACTGGTAAAGACAAATATATGGTAAAGGCAGTGGATCAACCAATTAAAAAGCCAACATGAAGATTAAAGGACAAAATCATAAATTAACTTTACAGTTAGTTAATGGATACATAAAGTAAAAAGATGTAAAACATAATATCAAATCAAGAAACCTAGGGCTTGAGGAGAGAAAATGAAGTCCTTCTAGAGTGTATTTACCGACATAAATCACAGCAGGATCCTCTATGACCCACATCCCAGAATATCGGAAATAAAAGCAAAAATAAGCAAATGGGACCTAATTAAAATTAAAAGCTTCTGCACAACAAAGGAAACTATAAGCAAGGTGAAAAGACAGCCTTCAGAATGGGAGAAAATAATAGCAAATGAAGCAACTGACAAAGAACTAATCTCAAAAATATACATGCAACTCCTGGAGCTCAATTCCAGAAAAATAAACGACCCAATCAAACAAATGGGCCAAAGAACTAAATAGACATTTCTCCAAAGAAGACATACAGATGGCTAACAAACACATGAAACGATGCTCAACATCACTCATTATCAGAGAAATGCAAATCAAAACCACAATGAGGTACCATTTCATGCCAGTCAGAATGGCTGCGATCCAAAAGTCTACAAGCAATAAATGCTGGAGA
>NW_011494740.1:3750244-3750611 GCF_000754665.1 Bison bison bison | reverse complement strand
GGTCTGGTTGGATCTCCTTGCAGTCCAAGGGACTCTCAAGAGTCTTCTCCAATACCACAGTTCAAAAGCATCAATTCCTTGGCACTCAGCCTTCTTCACAGTTCAATTCTCACATCCATACATGACCACAGGAGAAACTATAACCTTCACTAGACAGACCTTTGTTGGCAAAGTAATGTCTCTGCTTTTGAATATGTCATCTAGGTTGCTCATGACTTTCCTTCCGAGGAGTAAGCGACTTTCAATTTCATGGCTGCAGTCACCATCTGCAGTGATTTTGGAGCCCAGAAAAATAAAGTCTGACACTGTTTCCACTGTTTCCCCATCTATTCCCAGGAAGTGATGGGACCAGATGCCATATTATTAG
>NW_011494740.1:3746420-3750144 GCF_000754665.1 Bison bison bison | reverse complement strand
AAGGGAACCCTCTTACACTGTTGGTGAGAATGCAAACTAGTACAGCCACTATGGAGAACTGTGTGGAGATTCCTTAAAAAACTGGAAATAGAACTGCCATATGACCCAGCAATCCCACTGCTGGGCATACACACCAAGGAAACCAGAATTGAAAGAGACATGTGTACCCCAATGTTCATCACAGCCCTGTTTATAATAGCCAGGACATGGAAGCAACCTAGATGTCCATCAGCAGATGAATGGATAAGAAAGCTGTGGTACATATACACAATGGAGTATTACTCAGTCATTAAAAAGAATGCGTTTGAATCAGTTCTAATGAGGTGGATGAAACTGGAGCCTATTATACAGAGTGAAGTAAGCCAGAGAGAAAAACACCAATACAGTATACAAACACATATGTATGGAATTTAGAAAGATGGTAATGATAACCCTGTATGAGAGACAGCAAAAGAGACACAGATGTATAGAACAGTCTTTTGGACTCTGTGGGAGAGGAAGAGGGTGGGATGATTTGGGAGAATGGCATTGAAACATGTATAATATCATATATGAAACAAGTCACCAGTCCAGGTTTGATGCATGATACAGGAAGCTTGGGGCTGGTGCACTGGGATGACCCAGAGGAATGGTATGGGGAGGGAGGTAGAAGGGGGGGCAGGATGGGGAACATGTGTACACCCATGGCAGATTCATGTTGATGTATGGCAAAACCAATACAATATTGTAAATTTAAAAAAAAATAGAATGTATTTGAACCTAAGTGACTATCAATTTAAACAAGTACTAGAGGGAATATATATAGCCATATATAGATAGATAGATAGATGTGAATCCCATGTTAACCACAAACAAAAACCTATAATAAGTACTCCCCAAAAAAGATAAAGAAATGTAAATATAATACTTAAGAAAATCATAAACTATAGGGAAGAGACTTACAGAAGAAAGGAAAAGAGAAGAACTAGAAAAATAACCAGAAGTAACAAAATGACAAATGAACAAACCTGTCAATAATTACTTTAAATGTAAATGGACCTAATGCCCCAAACAAAAGATATAGAGTGGCTGAACAGATGCAAAAAAACAAGACCTATATATATGCAGCCTACAAGATCTAAAAGACACACAGAGACTGAAAGTAAACAGATGGAAAAATTACTCCATGTGACTGGAAAGAAAGAGAAAGCTGGAGTAGTAATTCTCATGTCAGACAAAACAGAATTTAAAGACTATAACAAGAGACAAAGGACATAATGATCAGAGATCAATCCAAGAAGAGGATGTAACACTCAAAAATACATATTTAGCCAACATAGGAGAACCTAAATACATAAAGCAAACATTAACAGACATAAAGGGAGAAATTGACAGTAACAACACTAGTGAGGATTTTAATAGCCCACTTACATCAATGGACAGAAAACCAACAAGGAAATTTTAACCTTAAACAACACCTTAGACCCAAGAACTTTAATAGATATGTAGAGAACATTCCATCCAAAAGCAGAGGTATGTACATTCTTTTCAAGGGCACATGGAACATTCCATGGGATAGATCACATGCTATCTATAAGACAACTCTTAAATAACCTTAAGAAGACTGAAATCATATCAAACATCTTTTCCTACCATAACACTATAAGACTGGAAGTCAACAAGAAAAAACTGGAAAACACTCAAACACATGGAGGGTAAACAATATACTGAACAAGCAGTGGATCAGTGAAGAAATCCAAAAAAACGTGTCCATGGATGCTAAGTCACTTCACTCATGTCTGACTCTTTGTGACCCTATGGACTGTAGCTTGCCAGGCTCCTCTGTCCATGTGATTCTCCAGGCAAGAATACTAGAGTGGGTTGCCATGCCCTCCTCCAGGGGATCTACCTGACCAAGGGACCAAAATTGCAGCTCCTGCATTGCAGGCTGATTCTTTACCATGAGCCACTGGGGAAGCCCTAAATCAAAAAATGCCTGGGCTAAATGAAAATGGAAACACAATTTTTTAAAATCTCTTGGATGCAGCAAAGCAGTTCTAAAAGGAAAGGTCATAGTGATATACACCTACCTCAAAAAATAAGAATATTTTCAAATAAATAACCTAAAAATTTATACCTAAAGAAACTAGAAAAAGAATAAGAAAAGCCCAATGTTGGTAAAAAGGAAAGAAATAATAAAGATCAGAGCATAAACAAATGAAATAGAGACTGAAAACAATACAAAAGATCAATGAAACAAAGAGCTGGCTCTTTGAGAAGATAAACAAAGCTGACAAACCTTTCAGTTTAGTTCAGTTCAGTCGCTCAGTCGTGTCCGACTCTGCGACTCCATGAATCACAGCACGCCAGGCCTCCCTGTCCATCACCAACTCCCGGAGGTCACTCAGACTCATGTCTATCGAGTCAGTGATGCCATCCAGCCATCTCATCCTCTGTCGTCCCCTTCTCCTCCTGCCCCTAATCCCTCCCAGCATCAGAGTCTTTTCCAAAGAGTCAACTCTTCGCATGAGGTGGCCAAAGTACTGGAGTTTCAGCTTTAGCATCATGCTTTCCAAAGAAATCCCAGAGCTGATCTCCTTCAGAATGGACTGGTTGGATCTCCTTGCATTCCAAGGGACTCTCAAGAGTCTTCTCCAACACCACAGTTCAAAAGCATCAATTCTTTGGTGCTCAGCTTTCTTTGACAAACCTTTAGTCATCAAGAAAACAGAGGTCCCAAATTAGTAAGATCTAAAATGAGAAGAGAAACATTTCAACCAACACCACAGAAATACAAAGAATCATAAGAGACTACTATAAACAATTATATGCCAACAAATTGAACAACCTAGAAGAAATGGATGGATACATACATTCCTAGAAACATACAGTCTTCCAAGACTGAATCAGAAAGAAACAGAAAATCTGAACAGATTGACTACAAGTAATGAAAAAAAATTCCAACAAACAAAAGTCCAAGACCAGACAGCTTCACAGGAAAATTCTGCTACACATTTAAAGTTGAGTTAATAGCTTTCCTTCTTAAACTGCTCCAAAAAATTGGAGTGGAAGGAACACTTCCAAACTCATTCTAAAAGCCAGTATCACCCTGATATCAAAATCAGACAAAGACACTATTAAAAAAAAAAAAGGAGATTACATATTACATACTTGATAAACAGAAAGAAAATATTATCAAACCAAAATCAACAATACATAATATATGATGATCATATGGAACATATTCCAAGAAATAAAGATGGTTCAATATCTGCAAAATCAATGTGATATACCATATTGAAGATATGAAGGATATCTGAAGGATATGGTTTATCCAATATGAAGAATAAAAATCACATGATCATTTCAATAGATTAAGAAAAAGCACTTGACAAAATCCAACATTCATTTACTATTAAAATCCTTAAGCAAAGTGGATATAGAGGAAATGTAGCTCAACATAATAAAGGCCATATGTGATAAGTCCACAGCTAACATCATACTCAATGGTGAAAAGTTTAAACTTTTCCTCTAAGACCAGGAAAAATACAAGGATACTATCACCACTGTTATTCAAAAATGAATTAGAAGTCTTAGCTACAGCAATCAGACAAGAAATAGAATATTCAAACTATTGCACTGCTGCTGCTGCTGCTAAGTCGCTTCAGTCGTGTCCGACTCTGTGCGACCCCATAGACGGCAGCCCAACAGGCTCCCCCGTCCCTGGGATTCTCCAGGCACAATT
>NW_011494740.1:3732847-3746320 GCF_000754665.1 Bison bison bison | reverse complement strand
GAAGTAAGGCTCAAAATTCTCCAAGCTAGGCTTCAACAGTATGTGAACCAAGAACTTCCATATGTTCAAGCTGGATTTAGAAAAGGCAGAGGAACCAGAGATTAAATTGTGAACAACTGTTAGATATAGAAAAAGCAAGAAAATTCCAGAAAAACGTCTGCTTCATTGACTATGCTAACGCCTTTGACTGTGTGAATCACAACAAACTTTTTGGAAAATTCTTAAAGATATGGGTATACCAGACCACCTTACCTGCCTCCTGGTGAAACCTGTATGCAGGTCAAGAAGCAACAGATAGAACCAGACATGGAATAAAGGACTGGTTCCAAATCGAGAAAGGAGTATATCAAGGCTGTATATTGTCACCCTGTTTACTTAACTTATATGCAGAGTACATCATATGCAAAATGCCAGGCTGGATGAAGCACAAACTAGAATCAAGACTGCCAGGAGAAATATCAGTTACCTCAGATATGCAGATGACACCACCCTTATGGCAAAAAGAGAAGAGGAACTAAAGAGCCTCTTGATGAAGATGGAAAAGGAAAGTGAAAAAGCTGGCTTAAAACTCAATGTTCAAAAAACTAAGATTGTGGCATCTGGTCCCATCACCTCATGGCAAGTAGATAGGGAAACAATGGAAACAGTGACAGATTTTCTTTTCTTGGGCTCCAAAATCACTGCGAATGGTGACTGCAGCCATGAAATTAAAAGATGCTTGCTCCTTGGAAGAAAAGCTATGACAAATCTACAGAGCATGTTAAAAAGCAGAGACATTACTTTGCTGACAAAGGTCCATCTAGTCAAATCTACGTTTTTTCCAGTAGTATGTACAGGCTTCCCTTGTGGCTTAGCTGGTAAAGAATCCGCCTTCAATGCGGGAGACCTGGGTTCAATCCCTGGGTTGGAAAGATCCCCTGGAGAAGGGAAAGGCTACCCACTCCAATATTCTGGCCTGGAGAACTCCATGGATCATATAGTCCATGGGGTCACAAAGAGTCGGACACAATTGAGCGCCTTTCACTTTCACTTATGTATGGATGTGAGAGTGGGGCCATAAAGAAGATTGAGTGCCGAAGAATTGATGCTTTTGAACTGTGGTGTTCAAGAAGATTCTTGAAAGTCCCTTGGACTGTAAAGAGATCAAACCAGTCAATCCAAAAGGAAATCAGTCCTGAATATTCATTGGGAGGACTGATGCTGAAGCTCCAATACTTTGGCCACCTGATGGAAAGAGCTGACTCATTAGAAAAGACCTGATGCTGGGAAAGACTGAAGGCAGAAGAAGAAGGGGACCACAGAGGACAAGATGGTTGGATGGCATCACCAACTCAATGGATATGAGTCTGAGCAAGATCTGGGAGCTGGTGATGAACAGGGAAACCTGGCATGCCACAGTCCACTGGGTCTCAAAGAATCAGACGTGACTGAGCAACTGAACACCACCAACAATATTGGAAGGGAAGAAGTAAAATTGTTATTATTTGCAGCTGACATGATACTACATATAGCTAACTCTAAAGATTCCACCAAAAAACTATTAGAATAAATGAGTTCAGTGAAGTAAGATATAAAATCATTAAACATAAATCTGTTGCATTTCTATACACTAATAACAAAGTGTTATTCACTATCAGAAAGAGAAATTAAGAAAAAAAATTCATAATGTGAGAAGCTTCATCTAACTCAACAGTTATGAGTTTTTGAAGAGTCTGAGAGTCTTCTGTGTATATGTATAATTTTTTAGAGATATTTCACATCATAAAAATTTTCCCTTTTAAAGTATACATATAATTCAATGGTTTTTAATATATTCACAGGGTTGTACAACTATCACTGCCATCTAATTTCAGAACATTTCATCACCCAAAAAAGAAACCGCAGCTCATTAGCAGTCACTTCTTAGTCTCCCCTCAGCTCCTGACAACCACTGATTTATTATGTCTGTAGATTTGCCTATCCTGGACATTTTTATACAGATGAAGTCATATAACATGAGCTTTTGTGTCTGGCTTCTTTCTGTCTGGCTACTCTCTTGCTCCACGACTCTAGATCACAAACATAATAAGAAAGGAGAAAGATATCTTAATTTTTTTTTAATTCATTTAAAATACCACACTAAATGTTTAGAATAAATAACTCAATAGACCAAGACTCTAGTCTAACCTATCTCTAGACCATAGGAAGGAATACTGCTCAAACTTACCAGGTTGATTTAGGTCTGGCCTAAGTTTAAAGATCACCCCTAGGACTAAGCAGGATATCATGAGAAACCTAAGGGCTTTAGAGGACCCTGAATCCAAACCCTGGCAAAGTCATTCACTAGCTCCAAGTTGACCTTGAACTATTTATCGAACTACTATATTTTCATTTTTTCTCATGTACAAAATGAGCATGACAACAATATATTCTTTGTGAGATTGTTATGAGAACTAAAAATAATTATATGAAGCACCTAATGCCTGGCATAAAGAGAGCCTTCAAATTACTATTATTATTGCTGCTTCTTCTATTATTATTCTCCTGTTAAATGCTTTTTTTAATCACCCATGTCATGTGTCCTGTAAACTGAACAAAGAATTATATTGGTCATCATCCTTGCATCCAAGGAAATGACATACTATGGAAAATGTACATATTTTTACATCTAAGGTTGTATGTCCCTACTGTACTTTAATTCTACCAATTAGTGTTGGAGAGGAATGGAATGATTAGTATTCTGCATTACTTGCGCACACATTTCATCTACATTACTGGATGGGATTTTGTGTTGGCTTGATTCTTCCAAGAAGCAGGGTGTCAAGATGAAATGAGTCATGCAGGATATTTCTTGGGAGAAATGCCTGTGGAGAATTAAGAGAAGAGGCAGCACTCTTGATGGGGAGAGTCTTCAGATGCAGACCATGATGCAGGTCTGACTCTTCGGAAAGAAGAGACAAGGGAAAAAAGACAGGATAATAGGAAGATCAGACTAAAGAACATCTTTGAGAAAGTCTAAGTCAGGCCAACTGGGAGTCCTTAGGCAAAGATTACCCATGGCAGGGTGGTCCTGTGTTGGGCAGAAATGGCCACACTCAGTCACTAGCTGAGAAGAGCCCAGGAGGAGTGGGGTCTGGCAGTGTGACAGCAGGGGATGGTCCCAAAGAGGCTGCAGCTGTAGACAATGAACAAACCACACTCCTAATAGGAGGTCCTCATGAAGGTTGATTTGAGCAGCATACCTCCACAGTCTCTACAGAACTCCCAAAGTCAAAAATTATTGGTATCATTAACTATACTTAGTAAATTATCCATAATTGTTTATTGAAAACTGAGTAAGTGCTGATTTTCAGCCATTAGATAAAAGAGCAAACCATTTACTCAATCCAGGTGGATTTGATTTCATAATTCCTGAAGAGGGAAAATGTATTCCACCATTTGAACTAAATGCCAAGGCCCAGAAAATGTTCCCATAGCATAGAAAATCCCAGCCCACAAATAAAAAAAAGTGGGGTGGGGTGCTGAACTGAGTAACAGAAGTGTCAGGCTTTGAGGCTGAATTAAACCCATTGTTGATTTAATTATCCACTTAATTTCACTTATACAGACATGGCCACAAAATGAAGCAATCAGCAGAGGGTGTGGCCTCAAAGCTAGAAATAAGATGGCAGATAAAGTGCTTCTGAAACAGACAACAGAGTAGAGAAAGCCTCCGGAGCCCAGGCTGATGGGAAGATTTTAATTATGGAGGTACACTTGGCTAAGGGAATTCCCTGGTAGCTCAGGTGGTAAAGAATCTGCCTGCAATGACCCAGATTCAATCCTTGGGTGGGAAAAATCCCCTGGAGAAGGAACTGGCAACCCACTCCAGAATTCTTACCTGGAAAATCCCATGGACAGAAGAGCCTGGCAGGCTACAGTTCACGTTGTCACAAGAGTTAGACATGACTTAATGACTAAGTCGGAGAAGGCAGTGACACCCCACTCCAGTACTCTTGCCTAGAAAATCCCATGGATGGAGGAGCCTGGCAGGCTACAGTCCATGGGGTTGAAAAGAGTCAGACATGACTTATAGACTAAACCACCTCCACCACACTTGCCTAAAGCAACAGGAACTGGAAAGCAGGTCACCACAGCGCCCACTGGAGTCGTGAAAAGGATAATTTCAGTTTTCAAAGAATCAAAACCACTAGGGGTGAGGCTAGCTGTTTTGAATCACAAATCTGGAAGTAAAATGAGATCTCTAAGCTAATGATGACAAATAAAGGAAGGCAGAAAGAATAGTGTTCCTATTGGGTTCATTTTTCACTTTCATAAAGGGCAGCAATCTACTTCAATTTAAAGAGTATTTAGTGAGCACCTGCTCTACACAGAAAGAAGCAAGGTTTCCAGGTCATTCACATGTCCAACAAACGTTGCTGAGCACCAGCTCCCATGAGCCGGACACCTGCTAGACTTTGGGGAAACATGGAAAAACATTCCCAATTGCTTCCCTCAATTCTGCCAAAGAAACAGACCCACAAAACAAAGTAAAATACACATGATGTATTGTAGATCATGCAATGATACAGGAAGGTCCAAGTACTATGAAAACATTCTAAGCTGGTGACCATATAACTCATGATCCAAGTCAGAGTACTATGAATGAACATCAGTAACTACATTGGTACAACAGGCATAAACTGGGACTGTTACTGGCCAAAGCAGGTGAATATTCACAAGGAATAAAAATGGGGAAAAGAGAATTAGGAAGAGAATGAAGGGGGGAAAGCACAAAACACTGGAATGAAGAGCCTAACTTGTCAAAAAGAAAAGGTGAGAGAGAAATCGGCCAGGCAGGGAATGAAGAAGCAACAGTTTAAAGAAGCTATCATAACTTTGAAGCTGGAAAAATCTTGAAAATAACCTCACAATTTTACCATGAAGAAACTAAGGAATGTGGGTAGAAAATCAGCATTTGTTAAACACCAACAATGTGCTAAGCGCTATGCCTAGCACTTAAAAAGTGTGATCTTATTTAGTCCAATCTAAAACACAGGTATAATTATCCTTGGTTTACAGATGAAAACATTGAGGCTCAGTGAGTTTAAGTGACAGCTGAGATTTGAACCTCTGCTTGTGAATTCTAAAGTCTCCACCCGTAAAATTAGTAGCACAGACAGAGTACTTAGGACTATTTCAATTTTTAGGCCAGTGCTACTTTTACTGCACAATAGGGTAAGTTTTTTCTGGGTGAATGATGTTCCTCCAAAATTTACATCTCTCTGGAACCTCAGAATGTGACTTTTATTTGGTAATATAGTCTTTACAAAAGTAAGCAAGTTAAGATGAGGTCATACTGGATTAGGGTGGGCCCTAAACCAATAACTGTTATCTGGAAAAGAAGAGGGAGATTTTGAGCATTCACAAAGGGGAGACTGCCATGTGAAACCACAGAGCAAAACATACAAACATGGAGGCGAAGATTGGAGTGATATTTCTGCAAGCCAAGAAATGCCAAGGACTGCTGGCAACCACAAGAGGCTAGAATGAGACAAGGAAGGATTCTTCCCTAGACCCTTCTGAAGAAGCATGGCCCTACCAACACCTTGATTTCAGACTTCTGGCTTCCAAACCAGTGAGACAATAAATTTGTTTTTAAGTCACCAAGTTTATGGTACTTTGTAACAGTTAATTTAGTAAACTAATACAGAGTTCGAGAAAGGAACAGGAGGAGACAGCAGGAAGGATAGAGTTGGAAGGACGGTTATGGGAAGATTAGTGGCAAAGCATCAGAGGCTGAAAAATTCTAAAGGAAACGTAACTGGAGCAAAGGAAAAGGTGATGTCATTAAAACCCCAAAAATCAAAAATAGTTTCTTTGGTTCCATGATGATACCTCCCCTGATCTCTAACCTCACCATTCTCACTATTACTCCCTCCTGCTTTTAAGCTCTCTGTAAGATTATTGGTCAGCTCTGCCCAAGTAAAAAGAAAAGAGTAATAAAAGCTAGGAAAGAATTGACATAAGCTACTGATAGCAATAAAACCACACACTATGAATGTCAGCTGTGAACAATGAGTCACAGCTTCAACTAGCAAAGTTGATATTCATAAGTTGAGGATAGATACGGTGATTTCTAATCAATAGTAGTAAAGTGAAAGAAAGTGAAAGTCACATCCTACTCTTTGCAACCCCATGGACTATATAGTCCATGGAATTCTCCAGGCCAGAATACTGGAGAGGGTAGCCTTTCCCTTCTCCAGAGGCTCTTCCCAACCCAGGGACTGAACCCAGGTCTCCCGCACTGCAGGCAGATTCTTTACCAGCTGAGCCACAAGGGAAGCCCAAGAATACTGGAGTGGGTAGCCTATCCCTTCTCCAGCGGATCTTCCAGACCCAGGAATTGAACTGGAGCCTCCTGCATTGCAGATGGATTCTTTACCAACTGAGTTATCAGGGGGTTGCAAATATCAAGCTAACACAGACCAAAATAGAATAATGAAAAACATTAAATCAATCTAAAACAAGTGAAGAAGAGGCAAATAGCTTAAAAGGGGAAATAGAAAGCAAAGGTTAAAATTTCAACCCAAATACATCTGTAATTACATTAAATGGAAATAAACTAAATAATTCAATTAAAACACAAATGACTGTATCATTAAATAAAGAAAACAAAATACTATGTACTGCTTCCTTGAAATATATACACAATGTGCTGTGCTTAGTCACTCAGTCGTGTCTGACTCTCAGGCTCCTCTGTCCATGGGGATTCTGCAGACAAGAATACTGGAGTGGGTCGCCATGCCCTCCTCCAGATATATACAATAAAAGGATACAAAAAGACTGGAAATCACAAGAGATATGTTGTGCAAACACTGAATCACTTAAAACTGTCTTTGGTTGAGTTCCCTCTGAAACAGATCTAAGACAAATATTTGAAAACACATAGTTTATTTGGGAAGTGATTCCAGGAAGCTCCAGAAGGAGAACTGAGAAGGATGACAAGTGATACAAGAAAGAAAGGAAACAATACTGGATGTATTAGTGATCAGATTACCTTATAGGAAACGGATTCAACCCCACCAAGGATCTCTGAGAGAGGTAGAATACTCCTCAGAGTTCCCCTACTCATTGAAGCTAAGGTATTTATCCTCCAGTTCCCATCTATCCTAAGATAAGGACTGCTACTGGGGCATCAACTTCCCAGAACTAATGGCCTATCTGCCCTGCACACAAGCCTAGTTAACCAGAGAAAGCCCTCAGATGGAGAGCCACAAGTGATCGCAGTAAGCACCACTGTGCATAAAAATGGCGAGAGTCAAGGAAAAATGAGGGTGCTGACAGGATCTGATACATATTTAAAATAGATTTGGGAGAATGGCATTGAAACATGTATAATATCATATATGAAGCGAATCGCCAGTCCAGGTTCGATGCATGATACTGGTTGCTTGGGGCTGGTGCACTGGGACGACCCAGAGGGATGGTATGGGGAGGGAGGTAGGAGGGGGGTTCAGGATGGGGAACACGTGTATACCCGTGGCGGATTCATGTTGATGTATGGCAAAACCAATACAATATTGTAAAGTAATTAACCTCCAATTAAAATAAATAAATTTATGTTAAAAAAATAAATAAAATAGACTTCACAGCAAAAAGCACTGCTAGAGGTAAAGAGGGACACTTTATAAAAGTTTTAACCCACGAAGAAATATATAACAAATTCATATACCCCTAATAGCACAGCATTGTGCTATAAGGCAAAAAAAAAAAAATTACAAAACTAAAAAGGAAACAGACAAACCCACAATCTTAGTAGGACAGAAAAATACTTCGATGGTATTCCAACCAGAAATACATAACTTTAATTGAATCATAGAGATGAAATTTAACAAATCCAAATTGAGGGCAATTTTACAAAACAAATGGTCTGTGCCTTTAAAAATAAAGGGTCAAGGTCATAAAAGACAAAGCAAAACTAACAAGCAATTCCAGATTAAAGGAGACAAAAAAGACACAACAATTAAATGCAGCCTGTTATTCTGAATCATATCCTGGACCAGGAAAAAACTCTTTTGCTTCTTTTACTATAAATGGCATTAGTAAAACATTTGGAAAAATCTGAATAAGGTCTGTTGTTTATAAAATAGTTTTCTATCAATAATTAAATAAATTATTCTATGTAAAAATCCATTGATTTTAATAATTATGCAGTATTTACATAAGATAAAGTTATTTTTAGGAAATATACATTGAAATATTTAGTGGTAAAATAGATATTAAGTCTGCCACTTACTTTCAATTGGTTCAGAAAATAATATTATGTATAGGTAGGATGTGTGTGTACACAGATCCACCTTAATCGATTATCCTGTGCTTAGTCACTCAGTCATGTCCAACTCTTTGCAACCCCATGGACTCTAGCCCACCAGGCTCCTCTGTTCATGGGGATTCTCCAGGCAAGAATACTGGAGTGGGTTGCCATGCCCTCCTCCAGGGGATCTTCCCAATCCAGGGATAGAACCCAGGTCTCCTGCATTGCAGGCAGATTCTTCACCATCTGAGCCACCAGGGAAGCCCTGATCAATTACAGAGTGAGCTAAGTTATCCTGAACAAAGGAAAAGCTAAATTGGTTTCAACGTCAGGAAATGTATTGACTCCTTTTAAAGGAAAAGGTTCTCATGGATCCCAAAAGGTATGTTCAGAGACTGGTTTCAGAAGAAACCAAAGTCTTTGTATTAGGAAAACAATGTGGTCAAAATAAAATTTCTTTTTATTCAGGTGAATATCATTATCTCCACTTTAAGATGGGGGAAAAAATATATATTCTTCCATGCACCTTTCTATGATCCACTGAAAGTAAATAATCTTTAAAACTTATTTCATATGCTCAGCAACACTCTGGAGAAATGGGAGGGTATAGAAAAAAAAGCAATAAAATCATTCTTGGACTGAAAGAACATATAATCTAAGGAAGACTTATGAACAATATCCAAGAAAAAAGAATCAAGTATTTAGGTAAATAGTAAAGCATGTCTTAGAGATTACCAGTGCAACACAAGTTCAGATTTTTCCAAATTCTTAGGCACTAATAAAGTGATTCCAGGTGGTAGGTGAGAAGTGACTGTACTTCTTTTATGGCAGTTTCTAAGCCCAGGCACAAAGTTTTCTCATTCTTTCATCTAAGAAGACAACACGGAAAAGCAACAGTTTAGAGAAAAGGAAGACTGGGAGTCTGACACACAGCTAGATGCCTTATGTGCCCATCCGCATCACCTCAAGTTACCTTTCAAAGAGAAAAGCATCTCCCATACGTGGCCATTGGTTCCAGGTGGCCTGCGACCAATTTCAGACTTGGGCACTTACCAGCTATTTTCACCATGGGGAAAGTCTTATCCTCTCTGAGCCTCAGTTTCTCTGCCAGCACAACAGAGGTGCTGATAACTACTTCACAGAGACAGACATTAGTGAAGACTGAACGATTTTACATAAAAACCTTTTAACCCAGTAGAGGGACCATTACACACTTACTAAATATTTATTTATGAAGAAACCTCTTGCAGGTTTATTAGGAAAACTGTTACATAAAAAAAAAAAGCTCAGAGGCACCCAAGTTCTGCATTCAGAGACTTCTCTGGAATGAGAAATCTCAAAAAATATTGTCTTCAGCCTCTAGGTTTGGAGCCCCTTACAGCCCTGATTTGGAGATCAGGTGGCTGTGGCTATATGTGACTCACGGAAGAAAACGCGGACTGGCCAGTGCCCTGCTCTCAGTAAGACCCAAGGCAATACCATCCACAGCACATAAACATATTCCAAGTCTGCGCAAACATTGGCAAACATTGATGTAAAGTAACTTTTGTTGCCAAGCAATGTTTCCTTCCTTCCTCCCTTCCCCACATCTCCTACAGCCTCAAGGCCTTTTATAAGAACTCTGTTGTTTTCCTCTGCCCCTACTTGATTTCATCTGGTAAAACAGGGTAGGGAGAATCAAGGGCCCTCGAGTATTATTTATGCCATTCATTCCCTCGATCATTATATATGTGGGAACAGAATTTCAGAAAAGTGACTTGGCCAAAAACCTGGCAGGATGGAATCAAGAATTCAGTTCCCAGGTCATTACCTTTCCCTCTACTAAATGTTGCCTCTCCGGAAGCTCTGATCTCTGAATTATTTCATCTTCTACAGAGAATGGAATTCTTTCTTAGTAAATACCTTTGAACTATAGTATATTAGATTCCTGTGGCCTCTGTAACAAATTACTGTCCACTTAGTTCCTTAGAACAACACAAATGTATTCTCTTATAATTCTGGAGGCCAGAAACTTGAAGTCAGTTTCACTAGGACAGAATCAAAGTACCAGGGGGATCGTGCCCCTTCACTAAAGTTTCTAGGGAAGAATTCTTTTCCTTTTCTTGTCTCTAATAGCCACCTGAATACCTTGTCCTGTGACCTCTTCCTCCATTTTCAAAGTCAGTAGTACAGTATCTTCTCTCTACGGTTCTCTTTCCTTCTGCTTCCATCACATGGTCTTCCAATCTGTGTCAAATCTCCCTCTGCCTCCTTCTTAAAAGGACACTTGTGATTATATTTATTGCCCACCTGTTAATCCAGGATGCTCTCCTCATGGAGAGAGCCTTAATTTAATCACATCTGCAAAGATTCTTTTGCAGTAGAAGGTAACATTCACAGCTTCCTGAGATTAGGACCCGTTTTATTACCAGACAGCATATTAAAAAGCTGAGACATTACTTTACCAACAAAAGTCCATCTAGTCAAGGCTATGGTTTTTCCAGTAGTGATGTATGGATACGAGAGTTGGACTATAAAAGAAAGCTAAGCGCCAAAGAATTGATGCTTTTAAACTATGGTGTTGGAGAAGACTCCTGAGAGTCTCTTGGACTGCAAGGAGCTCCAACCAGTCCATCCTAAAGGAGATCAGTCCTGGGTGTTCATTGAAAGGACTGATGTTGAAGCTGAAACTCCAATACTTTGGCTACCTGATGCGAAGAGCTGACTCATTGGAAAAGACCTGATACCGGGAAAGATTGAAGGCAGGAGGAGAAGGGGACGACAGAGGATGAGATGGTTGGACGGCATCACCGACTCAATGGACATGAGTTTGGGTAAACTCCAGGAGTTGGTGAGGAATGGGGAGGCCTGGCATGCTGCAGTTCATGGGGTCACAAAGAGTTAGACACGACTGAACGACTGAACTGAACTTATTACCAGGGGTCATTATTCAGCCTATAACACATACTAACTATTTTAATGAAATGAATTTGAATGGCTTCCAAAATTGTAGTTTACCCAAATGCAAACTGAAAAGGCTGGGATTAAGGAAGTTCTTAGGCAGGGGGGGAAGCCTAATATCTGGAGTACGACGGAATGTTTATAAAATATATTTGATCTTATTTGGATCTTAGTTCAGCAAACCAACTATAGAAAGATATTTTTAGACAATCAGGGACATTTGAATTTAGGCTGTATATTAGAGAATACCAAAGAATTCTTCTTAATACCATTCAACATGATGATGGAATTGTAGTTACATAAGAAAATGTTTACATTTTTACAAGGTGCCCACAGAAGTATGTAGGAGTGAAATGACACGAGGTCTGGAATTACCTTTGAGATAATTTGGCAAAACAATGTGTTTAGTAATAGAGCAAATATGGCAAAATATTCCTAATTACTGAACACAGATGCTGGGAATGTATGGGAGAAATCATAACATCATCTCTCTTGTTGTATATATTTGAAATTTTTCAAGGGGAAATTACAAATATAGAGCCTTCATTTCAGAATATAAATTGCATGTCCCAATTGCCAAGGTTCAGCATCTGAGCAGTTGCTCTATAGAGAAGATAAGCAAACTGCAAGTGAAGAAACCTGCCAGCTTACAAAAAAAGGAAAGTGAAGCCTCAATGCTAGTGAGCCTGGTTGACAGGCTGGCTGCCTGGTAAACATTATAAAAGACATCTCAGGATTTTGACAGTAGAAACCCATAGGAACATGTTTGTGTTTGGATGTTGGTTGTATTTCTGTTTGGAAAACCCCTTTCTCCCTCTTTCAGCATGGGATTATGATACCCAATATAAGGATCCTTTCCTCAGTGAGGCTGGGATATGAAGGGAAAAGAGAAGAATTAAACCATCGGCCCCATCCTACCTGCTTTGAGTCCCTTTTCCATAAAGCTGCCAGAGCGAGCCTTTCTACAAACCTATATAATCCTGTGCCCAGTCCATGCCAGATAAAATGCATACATCTGGTCTAGACACACAGGACCCTGCATGATCTGGCCCCTCCCAAAGATGGGAATCAATTAGTCCTAAGAAGAAAATTCAGCCCCCAAAAAATAAAGGAATAGGATAAAGGAATTGTGTGTTTGAATACTAGTCCAACAAAAAATTATATAACAAACAAAAATTGAGAGTTAGCCTTGAACTACTGGGATGCAATAAAATTCAGTTTGGAATTTTTAACAGACCCATACAATCTTAAGGAACTACTCAGTATTTTATTGCAAATTCATACTGTGATGTGAAAGGTATTTGATAGAATGATTGGCATGACATTAAAAAATATTAACTAGAATATGTTGGAAACCCTTCCTTTCTAAATCAAAAACCAAGGTCTCTTGTCTTAGTACAAAATAACTTAAAATTGCAAGTGCCCTGGAAAATTTAGGACACATGGATGCAAATATTTTCTTTTCATCAATGAAACAAAACCATACAAATGGAAATTTTCAGTGACAAGTGAAGGATCTCCCAAATTGGATTGCAAAATTAGATTTACTTGCTTACAAAAATTGCTTAACCATTTACTCCTATGCACCATCAGTCTACTACCTCAAAACAAGCTTTTTCCTGTCCCTGAAGGTTTATTTGGATTAGGGAGATAAAAGCATATGTAATCAATAAATATAAACAAAGTACTATACAAATCCAAATTATTTCTTTGAAATGATTATCCAACAATCACTTACTCCAAGTGTTTGTCTTCATCCTAGAGAGCTCCCTTTTGATTGGGCAAACACTGTGTCTTCTGTTTTTCCAATTTGTTTCTTCTTGCTGGAATCAAATTAATGGAAAATTAAGATTCTTTCAGGAACTTGGATTGTTCTCTCCTTTTCTGAACAACTATATACTTAGTTTCTTTTTTTTTTTTTTCCTCTAATTTTATTTTATTTTTAAACTTTACATAATTGTATTAGTTTTGCCAAATATCAAAATGAATCCGCCACAGGTATACATGTGTTCCCCATCCCGAACCCTCCTCCCTCCTCCCTCCCCATACCATCCCTCTGGGCCGTCCCAGTACACCAGCCCCAAGCATCCAGCGTCATGCATCGAACCTGGACTGGCAACTCGTTTCCTACATGATATTTTACATGTTTCATTGCCATTCTCCCAAATCTTCCCACCCTCTCCCTCTCCCACAGAGTCCATAAGACTGTTCAATACATCAGTGTCTCTTTTGCTGTCTCGTACACCGGGTTATTGTTA
>NW_011494740.1:3732080-3732747 GCF_000754665.1 Bison bison bison | reverse complement strand
CAATACATCAGTGTCTCTTTTGCTGTCTCGTACACCGGGTTATTGTTACCATCTTTCTAAATTCCATATATATGCGTTAGTATACTGTATTTATGTTTTTCCTTCTGGCTTACTTCACTCTGTATAATAGGCTCCAGTTTTATCCACCTCATCAGAACTGATTCAAATGTATTCTTTTTAATGGCTGAGTAATACTCCATTGTGTATATGTACCACAGCTTTCTTATCCATTCATCTGCTGATGGACATCTAGGTTGCTTCCATGTCTTGGCTATTATAAACAGTGCTGCGATGAACATTGGAGTACACGTGTCTCTTTCCCTTCTGGTTTCCTCAGTGTGTATGCCCAGCAGTGGGATTGCTGGATCATAAGGCAGTTCTATTTCCAGTTTTTTAAGGAATCTCCACACTGTTCTCCATAGTGGCTGTACTAGTTTGCATTCCCACCAACAGTGTAAAAGGGTTCCCTTTTCTCCACACCCTCTCCAGCATTTATTATTTGTAGACTTTTGGATCGCAGCTACAGTAAAGTTGCAGGATATAAAATCAACACACAGAAATCCCTTGCATTCCTATACACTAATAATGAGAAAACAGAAAGAGAAATTAAGGAAACAATTCCATTCACCATTGCAACGGAAAGAATAAAATACTTAGGAATATATCT
>NW_011494740.1:3727034-3731980 GCF_000754665.1 Bison bison bison | reverse complement strand
ACAGTTATCAAGACAGTATGGTACTGGCACAAAGACAGAAATATTGATCAATGGAATAAAATAGAAAGCCCAGAGATAAATCCACGCACATATGGACACCTTATCTTCGACAAAGGAGGCAAGAATATACAATGGATTAAAGACAATCTCTTTAACAAGTGGTGCTGGGAAATCTGGTCAACCACTTGTAAAAGAATGAAACTGGACCACTTTCTAACACCATACACAAAAATAAACTCAAAATGGATTAAAGATCTAAACGTAAGACCAGAAACTATAAAACTCCTAGAGGAGAACATAGGCAAAACACTCTCTGACATACATCACAGCAGGATCCTCTATGACCCACCTCCCAGAATATTGGAAATAAAAGCAAAAATAAACAAATGGGACCTAATTAACCTTAAAAGCTTCTGCACATCAAAGGAAACTATTAGCAAGGTGAAAAGACAGCCTTCAGAATGGGAGAAAATAATAGCAAATGAAGCAACCGACAAACAACTAATCTCAAAAATATACAAGCAACTCCTACAGCTCAACTCCAGAAAAATATACTTAGTTTCTACTCTCTTCAATTAGAAATGATTATCCACTGGTCTAGTTCCATTAAGACTTTTCTTTACAAAAAAAAAAAAAGCATGTTTCTTAATAATGGAAAATCTTTATATAGGAATTACAATGATTTCTTTAAATAACACCAAAAACACAGAAAACAAAATACAGATAAATTGGACTGCATCATAATTAAAAACTTTTGTGCATCAAAGAACACTATCAAAAGAGTGAAAAGACAACTCACAGAATGGGAGAAAATATTTGCAAGTCAGGTATCTGGTAAGAGATTGATATCCAGAATAGTTAAACAACTTTTACAACTCAACATGAAAATATAAACAACCCAATTCAAAAATGGAAAGGGACTTGAAAAGGAATTTCTCCAAACATGATATACAAATAGTCAACAAGCACATGAGAAAATGTCAACACCTCTAGTCATTAGAAAAAATGTAAAGCAACACCACAAAAAGATAATCGTTCACTCATTAGGATGGCTATTATTTCTTAAAAGTGGAAAATAACAGTATGATGAGAATATGGAGAAATTGAAACTCTTGTGCATTGCTGGTAGGAATGTCAAATGGTACAGCCACTGCATAAAACAGTTCAGCATTTCCTCAAAAAATTAAAAATAGAGTTACCATTTGATCCAGCAATTCCATTCCAGATATATACACAAAAGAACTGAAAGTTAGGCATTCAAACATACGTTTGTACCTCTCTGTTCATAGCAGCATTGTTCACTATAGCCAAATGTCCATCAACAGATGAATGAATAAACAAAATGGGCTATATAAATACGATGATACGTTATTCAACCCTAAAAATGAAGGAAATTCTGATACATGCTACAACATGGATGAACCTTAAGAATATTAAGCTAAGTGAAATAAGCCAGTCACAAAAAGACAACTACCGCATGATTGTACTTATTTGAGATACCAGAAGAGTCAAACTTATAAAAACAGAAAGTAAAATGAATGGTAATTACCAGAGGCTAGGGGAGGAAGAAATGGGGTATAATTGTTTAACGGATACAAAGTTTCAGCTTGAGAAAATAAGACAGTTCAGGAGATAGGGGTAATTATTGCACAACATTATGAATATATTAAATGCCACAGAATTATACACTTATTTTGGTTAAAATTTTTGTTAAAGTAATTTTAAAATAGTCATTTTTATGTGATATACATTTTAAAACATTGAAAAATAAGTTATAATAACATATTTTTAAGGATTTGGCCATTATATAACATCTCTGGTGTCCTACACGAATCCTGTAACACCAGACACACAGTAAAGTACCTAAAAATGATTTGCTTGGTAATTAATCAACTGGTATGTTTGTCAGTTTCCATGATCATTGTTTTTACATTCACAGGGAAAGGAAGGGAAGACAAAGGAGAAAAACATGTACTTGGCACCTACTATGTCCCAAACACTGATAAAGGTTTAATTTACCATAATTCACTTAATTTCAACAGACTTGTAAAATTCGAAGAGAACTTCCCATCATAATCAGAACTTCAATTGGGGTCCAGCTTGTTCAGTTTCTGTACGTATTTTTACATATTGTATCATCTTCATAATTATCACAGAGCCAACATGTAATGTGATTTTGAGTCAGTTTCCCTCTAGGTGAATTTATAGTACAAGCCTAGACACTCAGGCCAGAGAAGGCAATGGCACCCCACTCCAGTGTTCTTGCCTGGAGAATCCCAGGGACGGGGGAGCCTGGTGGGCTGCGGTCTGTGGTGTAGCACAGAGTCGGACATGACTGAAGCGACTTAGTAGTAGTAGTAAACCCTCAGGCAACCACAACCACAAGATTCAAGTTGAGGCCCTAGAAGATAGCTCTGTAACACTGGACTTCTCAGGACCATCTTCAGAGCTGCCCCCTATCCCAAGACAGATAAGTAGATGGAGAGGCTCTTCATGAGCAAATCCTAGCAGCTGACTCACGTCCACTAGTAGATTCAGGGATTTCTATTTAATGGCCACAAATCAATGGAAATGGCAAATCCACAGTTTTTTCAGGCTCATTAGGCTGCTTTGGGTACAAATATATCCTGAGAAGTATGTCAGGAACCTAGAAAAAAGCATTTTGGGGAGATTTTCAAAGATTATAATTTAGCTGACAGATTGCTGTTAAATCCCCTGCTCTGTTCAGGAATGGGACATCCCTCAGTACAACATTGACTCAGAACTGGTTCCAACTCAGATTATTGAATCCTTATGTTGAAATGATAATTTCAAGTCTAAATTTAAAGGAAAAGAGGTTAAATTATATTTCACTTCAATTGACATAATTTTTACTCATGACAGATTCCACCTTCACAGGATCTTTTGCTTCCAACAAAAATGCAGACAAAACCACTTGTTAACAAAATAGAAGCAATTAGAGTTAATGAGGCAGGAAGAGGTAGAAGAATCCAGGACTAGAAGCAAATGATTCATCAACATAAGTGGATACACAAGCCCTTGTTAAATTTTCTCATGATTTATCCCATACAGAGTTAGGAGAAACCAGTGAAAACACTTTTGGCAAAGCCTAAAAAATTAAGTTATTGAGAAGGTCGCTTGATCTTATGGCTGGATTATGAAAAGAATGAAATGGGAGTTTGAAGTCACATAAAGGTTAGCTGACCTGAGTTCACTGGAAAAATCAATTAACCCTGCACTGACTCATATTGGGCCATCCAGAATTAACAAAATGTCAGAGAGTCAAGAGTGCCTAAAAAGGCAGTTAACTGATTTAAAACACTGAGTTGACTAAGATCTTATCCTTGATCACATGGAGCCCTTCTGCCCTCTTAATATCACATTTTTCAGATGGCTGCTCTGATTACCCCAGATAAAACTGATTAAGCCCTCACTAATCAGAAGTCATAACACTTTCTTAGAAACACTAATGTTACCATTCTCTTCCTCTATTTTATAGTTTTTTCTTTGTTTTTGTTTTTTTCCTGAGGGCAGGAATCATGTCTTATTTTTTTAATTTTTCAAAATGCCTTTTGTATAGTGGGCACCTGAAACTGAAGCAATGGCTTCAATTTTCTGGTCATGTGCCATTATGTGGAAAGATCTTTAAGCATCTTAATGCAGAGAAAGAATTGGCAAGAATCCAGACTTCTGTTAAATTTTATTTTTAATGGACTCGCCTTCTGATTTATATTGTACTATGCCAGTTATGAAAATGCTTGATTTCCCAGGATACACAATTGTTAGAAGAAGGAAGATACACCAGAAGAATATTGAATTACTAACAAGAAGAAATCATTTTGGAATTGAAACTCTTCCCTACCTATTTTAGGTCATGTTCCCTAGGAAAAAGACTGTGGTGGAGACTGCAGTGGTGGAGACTGCATCAAGATTTCATTCATCTCAGGTACATATGTAATGGGGAGAGGAATGAAGGATTAGTTAAAGGAGAGATTGAACTCTGATACAGAAACGTCAGACTTTCTGGTTCAAGATGGCAGAGTAGAAGGATGTGTACTCATCTCCTCCTGTGAGAGCACCAAAATTGCAACTAGCTACCGAATAATTGTCGATAGGAGGACACTGAAGTGAACTGAAGTGAAGTCGCTCAGTCGATTCCAATTCTTTGCAATCCCGTGGATGGTAGCCTACCAGGCTCCTCCCTCCATGGGATTTTCCAGGCAAGAATATTGGAGTGGGTTGCCATTTCCTTCTCCAGGGGGTCTTCCTGACCCAGGGTTTGAACCGGCGTCTCCCACATTGCAGGCAGATGCTTTAACCTCTGAGCCACCAGAGAAGCCCCAGGAGGACACTAGAACCCACCAAAAAAAGAAACCCCACATCCAAAAACAAAGAAGAAGCCAGAGTGAGATGGTAGGAGGGGCACAATCACACACAAAAAAATCAAATCCCATACCTTCTCAGTGGGTGACCCACAGACTGGAGAACAATAGTACCAGAAGTTCTCAGACTATTGTGAAGGTTCTGAACACCATATTAGGCTCCCCATCCTGGGGATTCAACAAGGGGACTGGGAATCCCCAGGGAATCTGATTATAGGCCTTCCAGAGGACTGGGGGAAACAGAGATTCCAGTCTTGGAGGGCACAACCAACATGTCGTGCACTCCAAGACCCAGAAGAGAGAAGCAGTGACCCCACAGGTGGCTGAACCAAAACTACCTGCTAGTGTTGGAGGGCCTCCTGTGGAGGCGTGGGTCGGCAGGGGCTCACCCCAGGGACAGGGCACCAGAAGGTTCCCCTTAGTGTAACTGTCTTGGAGTTCACCATTCAGTTCAGTTCAGTTCAGTCACTCCACCGTGTCTGACTCTTTGCAACCCCATGAACCACAGCACACCAGGTCTCCCTGTCCATCACCAACTCCCAGAGTCCACCCAAACTCATGTCC
>NW_011494740.1:3725119-3726934 GCF_000754665.1 Bison bison bison | reverse complement strand
CCGTGTCTGACTCTTTGCAACCCCATGAACCACAGCACGCCAGGTCTCCCTGTCCATCACCAACTCCCAGAGTCCACCCAAACTCATGTCCATTGAGTCGGTGATGCCATCCAACCATCTCATCCTCTGTCGTCCCCTTCTTCTCCTGCCCTCAATCTTTCCCAGTATCAGGATCTTTTCAAATGAGTCAGCTCTTCACATCAGGTAGCCAAAGTATTGGAGTTTCAGCTTCAACATCGATCCTTCCAATGAACATCCAGGACTGATCTCCCTTAGGATGGACTGGTTGGATCTCCTTGCAATCCAAGGGACTCTCGAGAGTCTTCTACAACACCACAGTTCAAAAGCATCAGTTCTTCAGCACGCAGCTTTCTTTATAGTCCAACTCATACATCCATCCATGCCTACTGGAAAAACCATAGCTTTGACTAGACGGACCTTTGTTGGCAAAGTAATGTCTCTGCTTTTAAATATGCTGTCTAGGTTGGTCATAACTTTCCTTCCGAGGAGTAAGCGTCTTTTAATTTCATGGCTGCAATCACCATTTGCAATGATTTTGGAGCCCAAAAAAATAAAGTCAGCCACTATTTCCACTGTTTCCCCATCTATTTGCCATGAAGTGATGGGACCAGACGCCATGATCTTAGTTTTCTGAATGTTGAGCTTTAAGCCAGCTTTTTCACTCTCCTCTTTCACTTTCATCAAGAGGCTCTTTAGTTCTTCTTCACTTTCTGCCATAAGGCTGGTGTCATCTGCATATCTGAGGTTATTGATATTTCTCCTGGCAATCTTGATTCTAGCTTGTGTTTCATCCAGCCCAGCATTTCTTATGATGTACTCTACATAGAAGTTAAATAAGCAGGGTGACAATATACAGCCTTGACGTACTCCGTTTACTATTTGGAACCAGTCTGTTGTTCCATGTCCAGTTCTAACTGTTGCTTCCTGACCTGCATACAGGTTTCTCAAGAGTCATGTCAGGTGGTCTGGTATTCCCATCTCTTTCAGAATTTTCCACAGTTTATTGTGATCCACACAGTCAAAGGCTTTGGCATAGTCAATAAAGCAGAAATAGATGTTTTTCTGGAACTCTCTTGCTTTTTCAATGATCCATCAGATGTTGGCAATTTGATCTCTGATTCTTCTGCCTTTTCTAAAACCAGCTTGAACACCTGGAAGTTCACCATTAACCCTACTATAGCGCCCACAGACCCCAGGGCTGGGTGGCCTCAGGCCAAGCAACTTGCAGGGAGGGAGTGCAACCCCACCCATCAGCAGATAATTGGATTTAAACTTTACTGAGCAAGGCCCTGCCCACCAGAGCAATACAGAGTTTTTCCCATCACCAGTCCCTCACATCAAGAAGCTTGGACAGTAAAGAATCTGCCTGAAACGCAAGAGACCCAGGTTTGATCCCTAAGTTGGAAAGATCCTCTGGAGAAGGGAATGGCAATCCACTCTAATATTCTTGCCTGGACAATCCCAAGGACAGAGGAGCCTGGTGAGCTGTGATCCATGGGATCCCAAAGAGTTGGGACATGACTGAGCAACTAACAGTACACTACAGTCAGTCAGTCAGTTCGGTCGCTCAGTCATGTTCAGCTCTTTGCGACCCCATGAATCACAGCATGCCACACCTCCCTGTCCATCACCAACTCCTAGAGTTCACTCAAACTCACATTCATCGAGTCGGTGATGCCTTCCAGCCATCTCATCCTGTGTCGTCCCCTTTTCCTCCTGACCCCAATCCCTCCCAGCATCAGAGTCTTTTCCAATGAGTCAACTCTTCGCATGAGGTGGCCAAAGTACTGGAGT